>NW_026043614.1:0-33171 GCF_023856365.1 Brienomyrus brachyistius
TGTTTTTTTTTTGCAATAGACAATAAAAATAACGCAGTTCTCCATAAAGGAGGGATGGTGGATGGAATATATATATACATATAAATAAAATAATTGTCACACAACTTGGGTGACATGCCTTGCCTGCTCACCCAATTTTAGTGCAACTTAGTTATCCATAATGACCAACTAGTCTCGATACACCCATATATATATATATATATATGTACATATATATATAGTTTTTTTATTAGCAATAGAAAAGAAAAATAACGCGAGTTCTCCGTAAAGGAGGGATGGTGGATGGAATATATATATATATATATATACATTTATATAAAATAATTGTCACACAACCTGGGTGACATGCCTTGCCTGCTCACCCCAATTTTAGTGCACTTTAGTTATCCATAATGACCATCTAGTCTCGATACACCCATGAATATATATATATATATATATATATATATATATATATATATATATATATAGTTTTTCTGTTTTTTTTTTGCAATAGACAATAAAAATAACGCAGTTCTCCGTAAAGGAGGGATGGTGGATGGAATATGTATATGCATATATATAAAATAATTGTCACACAACCTGGGTGACATGCCTTGCCTGCTCACCCAATTTTAGTGCAACTTAGTTATCCATAATGACCAACTAGTCTCGATACACCCATAAATATATATGTATATATATATATATATATATATAGTTTTTTTATTTTTTTCGTAATGGACAATAAAAATAACGCAGTTCTCCGTAAAGGAGGGATGGTGGATGGAATATATATATACATATATACATTTATATAAAATAATTGTCACACAACCTGGGTGACATGCCTTGCCTGCTCACCCAGTTTTAGTGCACCTTAGTTATCCATACTGACCATCTAGTCTCGATACACCCATAAATATATATACTGAACAAAAATATAAACGCAACACTCTTGTTTCTGCTCCCATTTTTCATGAGATGGACTTAAAGACCTACAATTCATTCCAGATACACAATATTACCATTTCTCTCAAACATTTCTCACAAATCAGTCTAAATGTGTGATAGTGAGCACTTCTGCTTTGCTGAGATAATCCATCCCACCTCACAGGTGTGCCACATCAAGATGCTGATCTGACATCATGGGTAGTGCACAGGTGTACCTTATACTGCCCACAATAAAAGGCCACCCTGGAAATGTGCAGTTTTTTGCTTTATTGGGGGGTCTGGGGACTCAGAACCGGTCAGTATCTGGTGTGACCACCATTTGCCTCATACAATGCAACACATCTTCTTCGCATAGAGTTTATCAGATTGTCAATTGTGGCCTGTGGAATGTTGGTCCACTCCTCTTCAATGGCTGTGCGAAGTTGTTGGATATTAGTGGGAACTGGTACACGCTGTCGTATACGCCGGTCAAGCACATCCCAAACATGCTCAACGGGTGACATGTCCGGTGAGTATGCTGGCCATGCAAGAACTGGGACATTTTCAGCTTCCAAGAACTGTGTACAGATCCTTGCAACATGGGGCCGTGCATCATCTGTCTGAGTGGCTGGTCTCAGACGATCTTGGAGGTGAACCTGCTGGATGTGGAGGTCCTGGGCTGGTGTGGTTACACGTGGTCTGCGGTTGTGAGGCCGGTTGGATGTACTGCCATATTCTCTGAACGCCTTTGGAGACGGCTTATGGTTGAGAAATGAACATTCAATGCACGAGCAACAGATCTGGTTGACATTCCTGCTGTCAGCATGCCAATTGCACGCTCCCTCAATGCTTGTGGCATCTGTGGCATTTTGCTGTGAGACAAAACTGCACATTCCAGGGTGGCCTTTTATTGTGGGCAGTATAAGGTACACCTGTGCACTACCCATGATGTCAGATCAGCATCTTGATGTGGCACACCTGTGAGGTGGGATGGATTATCTCAGCAAAGCAGAAGTGCTCACTATCACACATTTAGACTGATTTGTGAGAAATGTTTGAGAGAAATGGTAATATTGTGTATCTGAATGAATTGTAGATCTTTAAGTCCATCTCATGAAAAATGGGAGCAAAAACAAAAGTGTTGCGTTATATATTTTTGTTCAGTGTATGTATATGTATACATATAGTTTTTTTTGTGTTTGTGAAAACGGGTCTTTAATCGGGGAAACGGAGCGGGGTAGAGCAGGACGGAACGCAGGCATTGACAAACTACAATGACGGACAGGGCCAAACAGGTAAGACCAGGACTTAAAATAGGTCATGACTAATCAAAGTAATCGGGCAAAGCAGGAGACGATCAGGGAAGCACACGTGGGTAATCAGGGGGCGTGGCACACACGAGGAGGCGGACAAGCCGGGCATATATGTATATCTATATAAAACCTCATTAATGAGGGACAGGGAACAGAACGGACAGACAGAACTGGCACAGGGGAAGGAGCCAGGACAAGACTTGACATAAGACAGGAAAGGCAGAGAAACAGATCAGAAAGGGGGACACGGAGGGGAAACAGGCAGGACAAAAGGACGGGAGTGAACGAAGGGAACATCGGGGAAAGAGGAGCAGAAGCCAGAGGGACGAGGGACAAAGAGAGGAGGGACAGAGACAGGAGGAACAAAGCGAGGGGGGAGCAGAGGCAGGAGGGACAAGACGGGAGGCCAGGGAGAGAAGGAGGGGGAACCAAGAGGAGACCCGAGGGAGACCCAGCGGGCGACGGGAGGCAGCCGGAAGGGCTGCAGGCGGCCGGGGAGCCGGAGCCGGAGGGGCCGAGGAGACGGGGTGAGGGACAGACGCAGGGACGAAGGAGGGAGTCGGAGGGGAGACCAGGGAAGGGGACGAAGGAGCTGGAAGGGACCCTGGCGAGGGCAAGGAGAGAGGGGGAGCCGCAGCAGACGGCGACGTCCTCCGACACGCCAGAGCGGGAGGACCAGCAGGCGAATGAGGAGCCGCCGTCGGGGGGCCCGCAGGCAACCGATAAGACGCCGGAGGAGGGGACCGAGGCAGGGCGACGAGGCCGCGGAGGGGGACCCGCAGACGACAGCCGACCCGGAGGGCCAGGACCCGCAGGTGCCGACCAAGCCCTAGCGCCGGCGAGGGAGGGCGAGCCAGGGGGCTGGGCGGGGTGGGGACCCCCAGCCGTGCGTCTGTGTCCTCTCCCCTTATGGGACACAGACATAAGGACCTGCGGCCGGGGGTCGGGCTCGTCGGGGTGAGGGTACCAGAGTCACAGGGGGAGAAGGGACTGGAGTGGGGCCAGGGACTGGAGCTGCAGGCTGCAGAGGGGGCGCCTGCCCGGGAGCTGCAGGCAGGGAAAGCGCCTCGGACGTGGGCGCGGTTAGCTGCAGGCAGCGGAGACGGCTGCTCGGGCTCTGGGGGGCCGCAGGGGGCACTTATTTTATTATATAAAATAAGTGTCACACAACCGGGGGTGACATGCCTTGCCTGCTTGTGGGATGAGGAAGACTCAGGGACTGGAAATGGGATTAAAACTGAAGATGTGCTCATTCCTTTGTGTATTTACAAATTTTCCTTCCGTCAGACATGAGGAGTTTGCTGCTATATTTGGCACTAATAGAGATTCTGATGCTGCTATTTTTATTGTCTATTAGTTTGTTATTATTTACAAGTTCTGTTGTGTTTTTGCATTTTTCTCTTCTGGTTAATTAACTGCTGTCTGTTTGCTGTGAAGTATGAGTGTGGTGAGTAAGACTCAGGGACTGGAAGTGGGATTACAACTAAAGATAACATGCTTATTCCTTTTTGTATTGTTTACAAATTTCCTTCCGTCAAACATGAGGAGTTTGCTGCTATATTGTGCACTAACAGAGATTCTGATGCTGCTATTTTTATTGTTTATAAATGTGTTATTGTTTCCAAGTTGAGTATTCAATAAATGCTAAATTGAGAAATTTTGTGTATCGTTTGTTATTATTAGTGTGATATTTTACCATGCAAATAGAGGGGAAAACGTCCAATTATCGGCCAAAAAAAATCAGCAGCATATATCGGCCATCGCCTGACCCTTGACTTGAAAAACCCATATCGGTCGACCTCTAGTAACAGTACATTCTGTCCAATTCATCCATCGAGTTAAGTCACACACCCACTTGAGGGGGCACTCCGGCAGACGTGAGGATGGGGATGTTCTTTCCGCTATAACATCCACTGCAGAAGTACATCTCGCTCCTGTTCACAGGGCTTACTTCAATGATGAAGCAGGGCTGGTTGTCTGGACAAGAAGTTGTCCTGCTGCTGGGTCTCGGTGCCGTTTTTCCACCTAAGCTTGAAGGTGGAAATGTGTTCCAACTTGGTCCCTGGGACTGCAGCATAGCCAAACATCGCGAGCAGCGTCGGCCACACCCACCACCAGAACCATCACACCGTCCTATACACATAAAGAAGAACTAAAACATAGAGTGTTGTGACAATCTATGCGTTAATGTTTGGCAGCATAGGTGATTCATTAAAATTATACCGAAGAATGGAAAATGTGATATTTAGAATATTTTTTGCCATTTAGTAGCTAATTTAAGCACTTACCCAATGCCTCAATTTGTTTTAGGTCAGTAATGTCTGAGCCAAAAGAATGAATGTATGAATTTAATACAATTCACCCACTCCCACCCACACACAAATCTGAAATTCAATTTAAGACACTTCTTAAACATTAGTGCATTAACAAAAAAGGAAAATCTTAAGAGATTCAGTAGGATTTTCTATGTTAGACTTAAGCTAATAGTTCAATAGTTTTTACATATTTCAATATACCAATTTGACTTTAATGTTGAAACAGATGCTAAAACATGGAATAATTTCATAACTAGAGAAACATGTTATTCACAAACACTAGCAAAGGTAGCTTATAGTTAAGCTTACTTAAGTCAGCAAGTCAGGCTACAGTGTGTAAGAATAGTCGTAAACGATAATTTGTCTCAGTCTTACATGACAGAATAAGTAAACAGAAAATATAAAATGGCTGAAACAGCGTCATTAACGCCAGCTACAGTAGAGGCGCAGAAAAGGTGTCATGACTGAAGTATTCCCAAACTCTGGAAGACCGTATGCGAGCCTTTTTTGCCGCGTGTTTCTCCAGAGGCTCCGGAGCTCCGCTGGTTGAGACAGCCATGTTGGTTCATGTGCAGGGGGACGAGCGGCAAATTTCTTTTTTGCAGGGTGGTAGGTGATGTCTCATTAATATTTATGAGAGAAGTGCTACATGATTGGCCAGTGCATGCCAGTGCATGCCCAAAATGGTGCGGCACTGCATCCAAGCCTGCGGCACTCAGAGTCACAAATACAGTGGAAACCATTTGTAGTAATTACGTCTGTCTGGCTGATTTCCAACTAATTGATATTTGTATATTTATTACATGAATATAAGGTAATATAAGGTAATAGAAGAGGTATTTAATGGTTTTCCATCTGAGGAATTTGCAAAAAACTGCAGTGCATGATGGGTCGGACCTAAAGGCTGCCTTAACGTCCTCATCTGTATGACGACATACATCAAGACTAGGAAGGTGCATAATGTTCATGTCTGGTTGCGTTTGTTGGTCCAGAAAGTAATTCAATTTCGCCATGTAGGTTACGTTCTTAAAAACTGCTTGGATATAGCCCGATTATATGCTGTGGGCCTTTTAATTTCTTTGTTTACCAGGTAGGCTACCTTCTTTAAACTGCGTTTTGTTAGACTACATATTTAGGGAGGTCTTTATAAATTTATAGTAGTCTTCATAAATATGTGCATAGTTTAGCCTAACCCAGCCACTTAAGGGAGAAAGCCAGCTCAACTAGGTGTCGGTCCCAAGCCCGGATTAATGGGGAGGGTTGGCGTCAAGAAATAAAGAGACTGTATCTTCACTGCATGACTGATGTCAAAATGTGTGAAATATGTGGTTGTATTAATAAATGCATTAAAGTAGGTTAATGATTCTGTGCTGTCTAAATTGTATAGAAAATTTCTACGTATAGCCAAACAAATCTCCTCCTGTTTGAAAAGGCATAGAAAAAGCAATTTAGCCACTAAAACTTTACAGTTTTTGTGAGGGACAGTCGAATTCTCTCGTTTCTCTCGTCAAGTTTTTTTGTGATCCTGCACCTACACTTTGCCGGCCCCAGGAGGATGGGCTCCCCCTTTGAGTTTGGTCCCTCCCAAGGTTTCTTCCTTCTTGGGAGTTTTTCCATCCTATCGGCGCCTATGGCTTACTCACTGGGGGCTTTGGGTGGGCATGATATAAAGCAAAGCATTTTCCCTCCCAGTTTCCTCCTCTGGTCCACATTGCAGGACCATCAGCCATCAGAAACAGTCAGACGGTCTCCTTCAGCTTCTTTAGTGTCCTTGGAAGCCAAGGCAGTTTTAGGTCTGAGAAGAGGTTTATCAGAAGGACACATATTACGTCGTTTGTCCTGAAATGTAACATGGGGAGGAAAAGTTAAGCGGTTTAGTCAGATTGGAGTCGTTTATTCAGCAGTGGCAGCGCCAGTGACTTAATGCTACAGGTGCTATAGGGGAGTGAGATTATTTAGACCGGGTGCTTTAGCTTTTCAGCTTATGTAGATGGTGTATAGAAGCACACAGCACGATAAGCTACAGCATGGATAAAATAGGATAAAATATGAAATTCTAACGTCTAGCTCACAGAGCCTCTATGTGTACTTTGAAGAAAAAATACACTACAAGTATGCTGTAAAAACCGCAAAAATGTCTTACACAATATACAGATTTTACAGATAGTTAAAGAAAAAATGAAACCAATATTTTGGGGGTGCTGTGGGGGTACTATGGTCATTGGAGGAGGAGCTAGAGCCCCCCCCCCCAAGCTTTTCCTTGGTGCTGCCACTGTTGTTCAGATTAAAAGTAACATTGTCATTAATAAACAGTACTCTGATCAAATTTTTGCATGTACAAACACAATCAAAGTTTAACCACATGTTTAGACACAATTCACACACCTGTTACATTTCCATAATGCTAAGACTCTCTACACTTACTTCATCCACTTTCTTGTTTGGTACACAGTCATTTGATGGATGTGTAAGATCATTACCAGACCGTCTGCTGCAAACTCTACAGTTAATGAATGGCTGCAAAAACACACAGACACACAAAAACAGTATTTAAAGAGTGGTGGGCAATAAATACAGTGAGAGAAGGTGTAGTAAAGATATATCTAATGATTTAAGGCAGAGCTGCTGGAGTGCAGGGTTTAATGACACAGAACAATTTTAGAGGAAAGAGCTTCCAAAGCAGGGTCACCATAAGGCTATATTATACAAAGCAAGTTCATCTAAAAGTATGAACAACAAATCCCGTTTAACTGAACACTGCTCTGTATTAAAATACTGTCCTCCGATCAAGCTAAGTGGTCCTGTAGTTCACTATTTAAAGAGGTAAATTTAAAGGGTAATTCACACTGCACATCTACCCTGCTCTGACCAGGTTTAATTACTGGCTTTCTAATTAAAACAAGAGTTAAGTCCTGCCCTTTCACCACAAAACACCACACTGCCATTTAAGGCTGATTTCAACAATGAGTTTTAGTTAACCTGGCTCGATTGAGTTAACTCTGGGTATGTAAAACCCGCTTTGTAGTACAGCCCACAGGTCTTTAAATAAGGCCAGCTAGGGTTCATAGCTCGAAGCATAATCTACAGGTCACCCCTCAGATGATTAGCATTTGCTTCTGCCTGGTAATCCAGCCTTTAAGCCTGTAAACCTACTAAAATTTGAGAATAAGGTGAAGGAACTGGCTCTTTGAGGCCACCTATGTATTTGTTACTTTATTGTTGGCTAACTTTCCCCCGCAGGGCATCAAAAAAGTTAACATGAACCTAAATTAATTTGCTAACTGATATGTCCAATGCTCACAGTCACAGTGACTCTTTACTTACCCTCTTGTCCATGAAAATACAGTCAGCCCGATGGTCTGTTGCAGTTGACTTTGGACATTTTGTTGCTCTCAAGAGAATCTCAATGTCAATGTATTCACTGCTGATCTAAATCACATAAACACGTTATATACAAAATTGCCTACAACTGTTTTAAAGGCAATATAACAAACAATAATCACCCAAAAAATGGCAAACTGTCACAGACTTGACTGCAGCAGATTCAGAGAGAAACTGTGAGAAGGTAAAATTGACCAGGGCTGAGATATACAACCATCACTTTCATTGTGAAGAGACATTAAGCATCATATGCATTGAAATTAAAACATCAAAATCAATGTGATACTCATTAGTTCAGCTTGCAGATGATGAAAGTTTCACACTTTTGTAAACACTTTCTCAGCAGTTACCTTCGGACGGCCCTGGATGTTATAGAAATTCATGTGCTGACGGGTTCCTTGATGAGCATTTTCGACTGCGAGTTTAATGGCCGTCTTGTGAGTGCAGGGAGACTGTGGTAATCTTGCTGGGCCTCTGTGGAGATAAGCAGAGCTCCATAAGCCAAAACCAGAAGCAGCAGGCGGGTCATCTTCCTCTCAGCTTTGAAGGGAGAAGCAGGACTGAGGACACTGATCTGTGGTCCCCTTATCCAGCACGTCCAGGGGCGTGTCCTTCACTCGAAACAAACAGACCTTTGAACAACATTGGAAAACTCTTCAGGATGAATTGAGGCAGGTGGTCAAGTGGGTTTATTGTTATTTCAGCAATATACACAGTACACAGTGAAAGGAAACATTGTTCCTCCTGGACCACGGTGCAACACAAAGAAGAAAAACAGAAACAACACAAGATGACACAAGTGCGGGCAAGATAGAACTATACAGAGTGAAAGGAGCACAAACAGAGGGAGAAAGTGCAAGATAAACACAAGAGCAACAATACAATACTACAGGACAAGACAGCGCAGTCAAGAACACAGAGTGCAGCCAGAGCTAACCTGAATAGGGGCATCAAGGTTGCCAGGCAGGCAGAGAAACAGAAAATAGAGGTCTACTTCACATACAACAACCCACAGTGGGTGTGGCAGGGAATACAACACATTACAAACTTCAAAGGCAACAACACCGTCACTGTTAACAGCAACGCCCTTTTAGCAAAGGAGCTAAACAGCTTCTTTGCTCGTCTGGAGGAACACAGAGCAGACATAGCCACACTGCCCCCCTCCCCCAATCTCCAGCACTCACAGACTCCCTCTGCAGGAACACCACGCGAGAAGGCACATTGCATCTCTAGGTGTGTGGAGTTTAAGACAAGGCAAGTGATGCTACGATAATATAATTCCTTGGTAAGACCCCACCTAGAATATTGTGTGCGGGTTTGGTTACCATACCTTAAGAAGGACATTGCTGCCTTGGAAAAGGTGCAACGTAGGGCAACGAGAATGATTCCTGGTCTTAGAGGAATGTCTAATGAGGAGAGGTTAGCTGAGCTGAATCTGTTTAGCCTCGAGCAAAGGAGACTAAGGGGGGACATAATCCAGGTGTTTAAGATTCTAACAGGTCTGGATGCTGTTCAGCCAAATGGCTATTTCAATGTTAGTTTAAATACCAGAACTCGTGGCCATAAGTGGAAATTAGCTGGAGAACATTTTAAAACGAATTTGATGAAGCATTTCTGTACACAGCGTGTAGTTAGAGTATGGAATAGTCTTCCTGTTATTGTAACACAAGCTAAAACCCTGGGTTCTTTTAAATCAGAGCTAGATAAGATTTTTGAGCTATTAGCTAAGTTCTCCTCAAAGGAGCTTGATGGGCCGAATGGCCTCCTCTCATTTGTAAATCTCTTTGGTTCTTATGAGTCAGCTTACAGAGATGAGGTCCAGAAACTGATAGGTTGGAGTTCAGCAAACAATTTGGCACTAAACAGCACAAAGACAAAGGAATCACTGACTTCAGGAAGGATGGAGGCGACACTGGCCTGCCTAGATGGATGGATGGATGTTTTTATTGACATTGTAAGTACAATGAGATTTAGTTTGGAACGCGCCAGCAGCTACACAGTATATTTACAATTATATAGATTGTGAGGCATAAAATAAGGTGTGAGTAATATAACATAACGACATAATATAAGTAATCATTAATTAATCATTACAGATGGTATGAGGTGTGAACCGCTAGGCTGCTATGGCATGTTTGGTATCAAACCGATGGAAAATCACTCCAGTTTCCAAATCTGGTCAGTGGTTACCACGAAAGTGAATATATCAAAAGTTACACCAGCCTAACGAAAATCATCAATACAAGGGAAATCACTCTGGTCATAAATCTCAAAAGGACTGATACAGACCCCCTTCCGAAAGCCCGCCAAATGGATGGTCAGCCATTGGTCCAGGAGTCGAATTCCTGGTCACTCCTATTCACGAACTTTACACTATAAAACCTGGCACCTCAGAACAAAGCCAGGAGAGGAGAAACAGAAGGGAGGAGAAAACAAAAGACCATCAGCACGAAGAGAGGCAGAGAACATCAGCCCAAGAGAAGAGAAGCCCACAAGAAGCCCTCCTGAAGCCTATCAGTGAAGACCCAGCTGGACAGAGAACTGCAACCAAGCCCAAGCTTCACCAGGAGAGGGAATCAGAGGGGCTCCACTCCAACAACCGCTGCAAACACCGCGCCTCCCTGAGTGCCATCACCCATCAGCTCATCAGCCTCCGCAACCAACTGCCAAGACCCCCCCCCCCCCCCACTCTGCAACCAAGTAAACAAACTTCCTTTCATTTATAACAACCTAAACTCCTATTCACCTGCTATATTACTTTAGGACAGTATTTCCACAAATTGCTTGCTTTGCAGAACAGTATTTTCCCTTTTAAGGTTACTCATTTTAAATCTGGTCATTGCATTTTCATGATTACATTGTTTGTGTCCACTCCGTTATTTCGTGTTTATTGTTTGTTAGGTGTAATGTCTGTCTTATGTTAGTTATAGGAATAAATGCATGTCTTTTACACAACTTCAGCCTCCGTTCATTGAGTGCTCACAAGAATCCCTGCCTGTGCGATCTACGCTCTGAAACCTCAAATTCGCCTGAAATATCGCGAGACTCTCTCTCATTGGCCGTGAGGGGAGCTTCGCTACCGATCGTTTACATTACCTGGTGACGCAGCTCGTTGGACAAGCCTTCTATTCTAACCCAGGTTATTACGTGATACTGGTTATTAATGAGTTCCATTTAAGTCACACATTAACAGACTCACGGTGTTTCGCAATTGAGTTTGAGCCGACCATTCAGCATAAAAATTGGTTAATAATCACAAGGCACAAGGTTTAAACTTATTCTGAGCACACAATTTAAACTTTTTATGACCGAACGTGCAGTGAAGAAGCGCTACTGTCAACTGGTTGCAAAAGTCGCACTCATGGCAATCTGAAGGCATTTAAGCGGGATCATATGGGCTTATTATAGTTATTTTTATTTCTATTATTAGTAGTTATATTATTTTGTTTTATTTTCGGTGATTTCATTGTAGTTCTTTCGTATTAAACTGCAGTAAACTTTAACCCTATGTCTGACGAGATTCTCAGATGTAGCGCTTTGTTTCCAGGTTCAATTCGGACGAGTGTCTCCGTTTCTATATATCCTGGGAGAGATCTCTCTATTAGCGAACGGGAATACTTGTTATGAGGTTCTAACCTAAATTATGTTGCGCTTGGACATAAGACCGATAGCTTAGTTACCTATCAGGATCATACTCGTATGTGTGTGCCTGCTTTAGACAAAGCAAGTTTAACACAACTTTGCGCTGTGAGCCAAGTGTGTGTCATTTAGAAATTGGGAGTCTCCTGTGCTTGAGACCCGCCGTGGTTAAGCACCATTTGCGACGAGATATAGTGCACTCACAATTTAAATCTGTCGCCGTAACGCGTGCGCCGTCTCGCTTCAGTAATTGTTTTAAGGGGTTTTATACTGTGCAAGGCACAGAAGAAGGCCACAAGCAGCATGCGCATGCATTAAATGTGTGTGTCACTCATCTAGCGTCGGCAACCGCCTAGCTATATCTTTGGTTACCTCTAGTGGTCAGGCATAGAACTACCACTCCATTTCGAAATTGCGCCTCTAGTGGCCAGGCATAGAACTACCACTCAATTTCGATATTGCGCCTCTAGTGGCCAGGCATAGAACTACCACTCCATTTTGATATTGCGCCCCCGGTGGTCAGGCATAGAACTACCACTCCATTTCGATATTGCGCCCCCGGTGGTCAGGCATAGAACTACCACTCCAGTTCGAAATTGCGCCTCTAGTGGTCAGGCATAGAACTACCACTCCATTTCGAAATCGCGCTTCTAGTGGTCAGGCATAGAACTACCACTCCATTTCGATATTGCGCCCCCGGTGGTCAGGCATAGAACTACCACTCCATTTCGAAATTGGGCTTCTAGTGGTCAGGCATAGAACTACCACTCAATTTTGAAATTGCGCTTCTAGTGGCAAGCCATAGAAGTACTACTCCATTTCGAAATCGCGCCTCTAGTGGTCAGGCATAGAACTACCACTCCATTTCGATATTGCGCCCCCGGTGGTCAGGCATAGAACTACCACTTCATTTCGAAATTGCGCTTCTAGTGGTCAGGCATAGAACTACCACTCAATTTTGAAATTGCGCTTCTAGTGACAAGCCATAGAACTACTACTCCATTTCGAAATCGCGCCTCTAGTGGTCAGGCATAGAACTACTATTCCATTTCGAAATCGTGCCTCTAGTGGTCAGGCATAGAACTACCACTCCATTTCGAAATTGCGCCTCTAGTGGCCCGGCATAGAACTACCACTCAATTTCGATATTGCGCCTCTAGTGGCCAGGCATAGAACTACCACTCCATTTTGATATTGCGCCCCCGGTGGTCAGGCATAGAACTACCACTCCATTTCGATATTGCGCCCCCGGTGGTCAGGCATAGAACTACCACTCCAGTTCGAAATTGCGCCTCTAGTGGTCAGGCATAGAACTACCACTCCATTTCGAAATCGCGCCTCTAGTGGTCAGGCATAGAACTACCACTCCATTTCGATATTGCGCCCCCGGTGGTCAGGCATAGAACTACCACTCCATTTCGAAATTGGGCTTCTAGTGGTCAGGCATAGAACTACCACTCAATTTTGAAATTGCGCTTCTAGTGGCAAGCCATAGAAGTACTACTCCATTTCGAAATCGCGCCTCTAGTGGTCAGGCATAGAACTACCACTCCATTTCGATATTGCGCCCCCGGTGGTCAGGCATAGAACTACCACTCCATTTCGAAATTGCGCTTCTAGTGGTCAGGCATAGAACTACCACTCAATTTTGAAATTGCGCTTCTAGTGACAAGCCATAGAACTACTACTCCATTTCGAAATCGCGCCTCTAGTGGTCAGGCATAGAACTACTATTCCATTTCGAAATCGTGCCTCTAGTGGTCAGGCATAGAACTACCACTCCATTTCGAAATTGCGCCCCCGGTGGTCAGGCATAGAACTACCACTCCATTTCGATATTGCGCCCCCGGTGGTCAGGCATAGAAGTACCACTCCATTTCGATATTGCGCCCCCGGTGGTCAGGCATAGAACTACCACTCCAGTTCGAAATTGCGCCTCCAGTGGTCAGGCATAGAACTACCACTCCATTTCAAAATCGCGCCTCCAGTGGTCAGGCATAGAACTACAACTCCATTTCGATATTGCGCCCCCGGTGGTCAGGCATAGAACTACCACTCCATTTCGAAATTGCGCTTCTAGTGGTCAGGCATAGAACTACCACTCAATTTTGAAATTGCGCTTCTAGTGGCAAGCCATAGCAGTGCCACTCCATTGAAATTGCACCTCTAGTGGTCCGCCATAGTAGGTTAACAACATCTGAGTTGGGTCTCTGGTGGTCAACTGCGGTGATACAACACGCATAATTGGACACACAGGTTCTTGCCTGAAAGCAGGAATCAACTTCACAGACTAAATCAGTTTGATCACAATACATTAACATCCAATTAGGTTATTGTTGCATAACTAATTGATGTTTACAATTGAATAAGAAACACAATTCATTTGGTTTGATTCCCGTTTAACCTTTTTGATTTATTTTAGGTTTTATTTCACCTTATGCTTTCATTCATTCCATCTCCCCCAACAAGGGGACTTGCATAGAAGTTCAACCACTATTAACAACAGTAAACCAGTTACGTACACAATCCCATCAGGAAGTCGTTTGGATGTGATCAGTTGAGCCCTTCGGGTGCTGGGTGCTTACCATTCGCTCTCTGTTGGTTGAGCTTGTCTGTGGCTCTGCTGTCACTGCTTGTGATCGTACAGTTTGTCAGAACCGAAGGGGAGTTCTCAGCAATTGGATGCCCAAAAGCGTGTCAGCCCGGCTACACCCACTGACTCATTACGGGCAAGGCTGACAGGTACCTCAGGCGGTCATTACAACTTTTGAGCAGGACTTCGTTTAGGGTGAGTTCTGAGAACGGCCCTAGCTTGGACTCTCACTAGGGTGGGTGATACCTGAAGGCAATTTTGCCAGCCGATAAGCTCCACCTGGGTTGTCTCAGTTGTGCATACAGAATACGCCCTTCCAAGTTAACATTGCTGGGGATCGGGGGAGTGGAAGCCGGACTCAGGCTTGCTTGGCTGGGAGAATGATTCCTGGTCTTAGAGGAATGTTTAATGAGGAGAGGTTAGCTGAGCTGAATCTGTTTAGCCTCGAGCAAAGGAGACTAAGGGGGGACATAATCCAGGTGTTAAATCTGGTCATTGCATTACATTTTTTTTGTATCCACTCCTTTATTTCGTGTTTATTGTTTGTTAGGTGTAATGTCTGTCTTATGTTAGTTATATCCATCCATCCATTTTCCAAACTGCTTATCCTACTGGGTCGCGGGTGGTCCGGAACCTATCCCGGAATGTGGAATGGGCACGAGGCAGGGAACAATCCAGGATGGGGGGCAGCCCATCACAGGGCACACTCACACACAAATCGTGATTATATTATTGCACTATACTGTATAAATAAAAAGTAAACTTAATACCAGTTGTGGTAATAAAGTGCACAGAGAGTAAGAGAGAGTAGGGTTTCACATAAACGTATGTTCATTAGCATTTAGTATTCTGATGGCTTTGGGGTTAGAAGCTCTTATTAAATCTGGTTGTTCTGCAATGCATACTGCGGTAACGTTTACCAGAGGGCAGAAGTTCAAACATCTCATGTGCTAGGTGCGTGGGATCTTTTTTAAATATAATTATGCATATGTAGAACTAGGGATATGATCCTGTTAAGTATGATAGTTCTGTCTCATTATTGCAGGATCGACATCCATAGTAACTGTGGTGATCTATCCATTTGTGTGCATGTCTGTGTGTGTGTGTGCGAGCGGGTATACCTATCCTACCCCATAGCGTGATAAATACCTGTTTTTTTTTTCCCTTATGGGGACCACGAAACTGAAAACCAGGAAAACTCTATTTTATAAAAATCTGTGACTGCTGTGGAAAAACTAAAAATGCAAAACCTCTTTTATTTTGCTTGGTTACTTATGGTTATGGTTAGGGCAGGGTGGGGGTTAAGATTGTCATAGTTAGCGTTAGCATTTATCCAATAGAAGTCAATGAGCGGGCCCCATAAGGATAGGTATACCCTATGTGTGTGCATGTGTGTGTTTGTCCCATATTGCCTGGGCTTCAGGATACCTCATAACCCGGAACTTCATCAGAAGTAGTTAGAAAATGGATGAATGGATGGATGGATGGATGGATGGATGGATGGATGGATGGACAGATCAATAAAAGTACAGAACATCCATTTTACAAAGAACCATCAACACTAAATGTATGCACTGGTCATGCTCCTGGAAATTAAACTTCTTTTCTGAAAAGCAGCATGTTCATAAATTAGCTGCTGTTATACCTTGGGGGAACAAATGCAGATGAAATTGTAAAACAAACTGCAGTGGCAAAACAGTTCTGGCTGCCTGTGCTGCCCTGCCTGCCCGCCCTCCTGCCCATTACGTCCTGCCTGTGCCACCCTCCTGCCTGCCCTCCTGCCTGTTTACGTCTTTCCTGTGTGCCCTGCTGCCAGTTATTCTGTATTTACATCCGGACTTAACTAATTGAACCATATAAACCATATAAATCAGGACTTTGTTAACGTGACTTCTGACCTGTGGAGGATGGGCTCCCCCTTTCACTCTGGTTCCTCCAAAGGTTTCTTACTATGACTGAGTTTATCCTTGCCAATGTCGCTTTCTAATTTTTCAGGCTAGATCTTGCTCACTGGGACAATTGGGCAGGGACAAAGTAAAGTGCTTTGAGACAATGTAAGGCTATGAAAATGTACTATACAAAATAAAGTGAATTGACTTGAGTAATGTGGCACAAAGCAACCCTTCTTTGCCACAGGAAATGTCTGGTGCAATTTCTTTTTTAATTGTACATGTCAATTGCATAATACCCTAAACTAATTCATTATTATTTCTATTATTATCATCATCATCAGTATTTCATTAGTATTCCATGGTATTTAGATTTTTCAGGAATCAGTGTGTGTACTGTATACTTTTTAATTTATTTGCACTATGTGTAGTGTCTCTGCAGCTGTATATACTTGCTGCATTATGCACAAGAACTTCCCTCAGGCATCAGTATAGTTAATCAAATGTAATATTTCTTGCTTGTTTATTAAGTTGTTTTAGGTATTTTGTGTGTTCCACTTAATTTAGTGTAATTAGTCCTAGTTGACTCAGGTTTAGTTAGATTTTTCCTTCTGTTGTTCCTCTGCATCATGCTACTGTCATAAAATTTCAATGTCTTACCTAACTTAAGAGTTTTGTGCATTGTGTTTTGGAGAGAAAGAAATCATTACTTTTTTTCTTTAGATTCATCCACTGATTCTATCACCTATGACACATTCCCCCTGAATATTTGTTTGTTTATTTATGTATTTGCTTGGGGGATGGAATTAACAAACAGAAATAACTGAATGAATCAGGGTAGTGAAAAACATTTATAAACTTATCATTTTGGTATTGGTACGATCCTGTTCTGGTTAGTTAGCCGAGGGAGTAAATCATCCGGAGTTTCATCTCTCAATCTCCTCCTACACCCACTCAGCATCACAGTATGGACTCCCCAATGCAACTGATCTGCACGTATTTGTACTCTGGGAGGAAATTGAAGCCCCCATAGGAAAAACTCAAAGCCTACAGACATATGCACAAAACCAGGGGACATGCTCAGTTCTGCAGGCCTGGAAGTGTGAGAGAAGGCTATTTATTGAGTTTCCCCTCTGCCCCTGGTAAAGATGAAACATGCACAAGTCATTAAACACACATATACTTACATGAAAGTCTGACTGATACTGGAGCTTCCAGTGCCCGTAAACCAGGTACTGGGGTACTCCATTTCCTTCTTGATAATTAGCGCCATTGAAAAAAAATCGGTGCCTTTCCTAATATTAACTGACTCTCAGACAAATGTACTGCTTGAAGACCCTGCCACTATTCGCATTTTCCAGCAGGAGTCACAAATCTTCATTGCATTCAGTTTATTCTCAGATGAGCTCATGCATGTTTCTATGTGCATCTTTACACTTAAACAAATACAGCTAACCTCTGTTGTTATATTCCATATATATTTGTCGTGACTGGCCTTTTTTCTCAAATGATGGATTTCTGAAACTAAAACTGACAGTATTCTAAAATATTTATATTGCCACATCATCGACACATGTTCTAATATGACATAGCATTCCCCTGGACCATAGTGCGACTTAGAGACAAGATATAACATGCCCTTCACGGTAAAACACTAGATAGGTGCAACACTTAATGTCAACGTTGTCAATGTCAATGTTGACTTAATGTCAACGTTAAATTCATGGATTCGCAAATTAAGTAACACGGTTACAGTACAAAAACGAGCAGAGCTGTGTATGGCATGACTATCTCGCGGCGGCGACAAAATATGCTTATCCTTCTAATTATTCAGAAGAAAATATATTTGCAAGCACAGCCGTTCACGGCTTCCGTACAAAAAGCTGTCACTACGCTACAGGAAGAATACACGACCAATATAGGATTTACACAAGTCTGCTTCTTTTGTTTTATTTAGTAACAACTTTCACAAAAATTGACAGCAATACTGCTAAAAGTGCAGATCTGTTGCCAAATTAAATAAACAAAGAAATTAATCATAAAAATATTCAAAGTATATACAGCCAGGGGCGCCGCTAGCAATTTTGGGCCCTATGACAAAATATGAGGTTGGGCCCCCCTATCACACCCATTCAGATCTCTGGGGGCCCCTAAAGGGCGTGGGCCCTTAGAATTGTCCCAACTTTCCCCCCCTTAGCGGCGCCCCTGTATACAGCTAACCATTTCCAATCGAAAAGTACATACAAGTCTCCAATATAAGTTATACAATGGAGCGCAGATAAAACTTTTAAATAGTAATTAACCAAACTATATAAAGAATACAAGTTTGAATACAGGTAATTTGTATAAATTTTACTGTGTTCAGACTGAAAAATCAGCACCAGCCTTACACACATTGCAGTTCTGCTTTTTTCTTCTTTTAGCATAATTACCCGTTTCACGTTCACGAGGCAGAAGATCCCTGCAAATGTGAAAATTCACAAGTAACAGGCACCATTAACCTCAAGCCATAACAGTCTGCTAGCCTGAACAATAGCAAACTCTATGTATTACCAATTATTACGCAGGTTGTCACTTTATCAAATCATGACTGTTACTAAGAAGTGGGAGTGAAACGCGTGTCACGAGATCTCGCGATATTACAACATGACGAGATTTCTCGTTGGAGCGAAAAGCCGTTTCACGAATGCGCTGCAAATGAGCTGCTGTAAATATGTCGGCATCTGACTAAATTACTATAGTAGATACCCCAGACACTTTTGAATCTTTTGTGTGTCAGCATTTCGGGTGCCCGGCGGAAAATATAAATGGCGAAAGGGAGACAGACAAAACACGAACCATCTGTAAGGACTGTAGAAAGCTAATGCCGCACACAGCGGCTAATGCTATTACTAACTACTATGCAAAGCCATTTGCAGCACCATCATAGCTCTTTATTTAAATTCACTGCACCGGTGAAGAAAACATTTTTAAAAAAATGTTATGTTTATTATTGGGTGCTTTCCACTTCATGCACCCACATACAGCGCTAGCTTAAAGCAATGCATTCTGGTCCTGACGCAATGCATCATGGTTATATTTTTTATCGCCCGTTGCATTACGTCACCATGTCACATGGTACCAAAACTCCGCGAGAGCAAGACACATCAGGCAGCACCTCTTAGCAGGCTGCACAGGCTGGATCCGCCTCCATTACGACACAACTTTGCCCTTATTGGCTTAAGATTTTAGTTACATACATGACGTTTGTATATCTGCTATTTCTCCCGAGAAGCAGGTAAAGCGGTAACTGCTTTTCAATTAATTTACTTGGTAAAATTAAATTTAAATAAATGATATGAATATTGTAATAGTACTCGTGAGCTTTGTTTGTTGTTAGTTACTGTAATGTTGCGCTGCTTTATTTGTTTAATCGTCTTGTCTGTGAAGACATTCAAGTTAATCAAATAAGAACTGCACTGTACACTGTACATGACCATAAAAACTTTGAATCCTTGAAATAAATGTTTTTGATCTTTTCCTTGGCAGTTATCTTTTTACACAGGGCCTCTATGTACACAATAGTTATTTTTTTCACGACTAACAGTATGGATCAGGAGTTGGTTATTGTAAAAGAAGTAATGTGCATGCAGGTGATATTTGTATAGATTTATATTTACCCCTAGGTGATAAGTTTGACAGTCATTTCTTTTACCGTTTGGCCTCTCGGTTGAACATAATAGTGGCGCGAGCAGCTCCACTTGGTTTTTTAAAAATACTCAGCCATGAACTTTTGGTGAACTCAGGTGAATCCCTTCCTTCAGTAGTAAACCTTGGTAGTTTCAGCCGTTTACACATTGTCTCACTAAAAGGTTGATAATATATTTGTCCTTTTACATAGTGATAAAATATACGCGATAAAAATGTGAATATTCATAGATTCAGGACTAACAAAGTAGCTAACAGAAACTCAGACTAACAAAAGGTGCAAATACATACTCAGTTGGTTCCATTGTGTTGATTACATTATAATGTTTACATTGTAATGATTATATCATGGATATTTGGCATACTTTTTATAAAATCGTAATTCTTATATTCTGCGTTATATAGTGCTAAATAATATTCCATAGATGGATGGACTTTATTAATCCCCGTGGGGAAATTGTGTTTTTTATGTCTCCCTCAACTTACTCTTTGTGGAGTAAGTTGTCCGCGAAGTGCAGCTACCTGTTGGGGCGCCCAGGGAGCTGGGGGTTAAGGGCCTTGCTCAAGGACCCACAGACGTGCTGAGGCTGGGTTAGTTTCAACTGGTGACCTCATTACAGGCACAAGGACTGACCCCTGCCCCCCAACTGTGTATGAGTAGCATTTATGCTGTTTCTTGAGTGTGAGCTAGTACATAAACCAGCTAGTGCTCACCATTGCAAAAATACTCTAGCTTTCTGTCATACACATTTTTTTATTTTCTTACATTGTCCGTTTTTGTTCATAGTCTGTAATATTCTGAATAACGACAATGTAGAGGAAAAACAGATTAAATTCTCCTTGTTTGTAATTTCCCCATGTAATCCACTGCCTTGTGGTAAGAGGTGCAAAAGTCAGACGCGTTGAATGATGAGGATACGATATTGAGTTTAGTTCTTGAGAGGATTTATTCATATGATATTTTAACACACAGTACTTTGAACTGGTTTGTTTGGCGCAAAAGGGCCGATATGCAGACACCATCACACATGGCAAATACGGTCAATGACTGTTTCACTTTGCACCTTCAGCCCTGAGCCGCGTAATCTCAGCACCTTTAATAACAACCATTGCTGCCTCCTACAGGTGGGAATACACTTAGACAATAGTAAATATCACTAAGGCAGGCAAGTACCTCTCGTTTCAAGTGTTGCAATACTATATAACATTATATTATAAACAATAAATACGAATAAATAAAAACATTAAACAAATAAACATAATCAATAATATTCATGAATAATTATGCTTAATATACAAATAAAAGAATAGCTCCTGCAGATGATTTCAGATAACTACTGGAACAATGAGTTCTGGAGGGGAGCAAGCTCTGTTACATGCTATAGAAATGTTGATCTGATTCCTTTCATTATCAGATTGTTACCACTGTTAAAAACCACAGATATTGTATTCTGATTGTATGCATTTCCTTATTAGGGCATGTCAGTTACTTCTGTTAAAAAATCCGTTTATTCTGACGTCGTAAATTTCCTGATCAGAGTTTACCCTCTTTAAAGTGATGGAGGTCCACTTGTGCGAAAGATACATCGATATGCATATGAGATTTCGTTTGTGCCAAAAATATGTAAATAGCACACAGTCCATGTCGACTGAGCATGTGACAAAGAATTTTTCTGTGACAATTCTATTTTGTCAATGAGTTTGTCTGTGGAGCCCCTGAAGGGACCTAATGGTGTCCGCTAATTAGATACCCAGAAATAAACTGTGTGGCTCCTGCCCAAGCATTGCTGCCCAAACAGCAGCTTCCTCCTTATGCCACCGAGGGAGGAGTAGCCAGTGGTTCCCCTGCCCCTTCCCCTCTCCCCCCTGCAGACGAGGATCATAACCATTCAGCACCCGACTCTACCTCCTTCTCGGTGAAGAAGTGCCGTGGCGAAACACTCAGGCAGCAGGACGAGGTAGCAGAAATTCTTGCCCCTATGTTGGTATGTCCAAATCCTCAAGGGGGAGATAAGGTTTGCTCATCTGACACTGTAGATGAAGGAGTTGAACATAAGAACATAAGAACTATACAAACGAGACGAGGCCATTCGGCCCATCAAGCTCGCTTGGGGAGAACTAAACTAATAGCTCAGAGTCGTTAAAATCTTATCTAGCTCTGATTTAAAGGAACCCAAGGATTCAGCTTGCACTACATTATCAGGAAGACTATTCCATACTCTACACGCTGCGTAAAGAAGTGCTTCCTTAAATCCAGCTTGAAATGTTCTCCCGCTAATTTCCACCTATGGCCACGAGTTCGTGTATTTAAACTAATGCTGAAGTAACTATTTGGTTGAACAGCATCCAAACCTGTTAGAATCTTATATACCTGGATCATGTCCCCCCTCAATCTCCTTTGCTTGAGACTGAACAGATTTAGCTCAAGTAACCGTTCCTCGTATGACATTCCTCTAAGACCAGGAATCATTTTTGTGGCCCTACGCTGCACCTTTTCTAAGGCCACAATGTCCTTTTTAAGATATGGTGACCAAACCTGCACACAATATTCTAGGTGAGGTCTCACCAAGGAATTGTATAATCTTAGCATTACCTCCCTTGACTTAAACTCCACACACCTGGAGATATACCCCAACATCCTATTGGCCTTTTTTATTGCTTCCCCACACTGGCGAGAATGGGACATGGAAGCATCAACATACACACCAAGGTCTTTCTCATGATCAGCTACCTTTATTTCAGTGACACCCATGAAATACCTGTACTTTATATTTCTGCTCCCTAGATGGAGTACCTTATATTTATCGACGTTAAATTTCATCTGCCAGGTATCGGCCCAGTCACTAATTAAATCAAGATCCCGCTGTAGCTGCTGAGCCACTAATTCAGTATCTGCTACACCACCCACCTTGGTGTCATCTGCAAATTTCACCAGTTTACTGTATATATTGGTATCCATATCATTTATGTAAATTAGGAACAATAGTGGTCCTAAAATCGAACCCTGCGGTACCCCACTATGAACGCAAGCCCACTGTGAGTTGAAGGACATTGCCAGTGACCTGCTGGACCCCAGGCAGAACAGGCCTCACCATGCGACAGCCCTTCAGAGACTGGTCCTCCTGCGCATGGACTGGGGCATGATGCATCAGTTTAAACAGGAGCCTGGTAAATCCTGCGAGTGCTACACCAAGCGACTGATGGCAGCATTCTCCAACTACAGTGGGATGGACTCCACAACGGACCGAGAGTGTATGTGATGTAAAATACACTAAGATAGGTAAAAACTCTTTTGTGGACTAAGTAAAACAAACATTTTATGTTCTAGTTTTCTTAAAACTACTGAAACAAATAATTGGCTACACTGCAGTTCCGCTGTTTTGTTTGGCACCCCTGCATGTCGTGCATTGTGTGGAAAAAACCTGAAGGCTGAGGAATGTTACGTAACACAGCTAGAATGTAAAAACTCTCTCTGGTGTAATTCACTGCATAAAACCAATGGTGTTAAGTGTGATGTCTTCTTCATAACACTCCCTGATGTTTGTGTCCGTGACCATGAGATAGGGTGGGCTGCTTTTCTTCCTTCCTTTGACTAGTATTCCTCCTAAATTGTTCATCTGTATTTGCTGCATTGGTACTTGATGTGCGTGTGCCTTGTGTCACGATCGCCATTTAACGGGAGCGGCGGACGGGCAGGAAACAGGCAAGGCAGGCAGGATACGGGGATTTATTAGGAACACGGGGTGCAGGAAACATCTCACGCAGACGGACTTCAATGACGGACACTGAACTCTAGTAAGACATGAACTCAAATAGACAGGACTGATTGAAAATAATCGGACACAGCTGGGTACGATCAGGGAAGCACACGTGGATAATCAGGGGGCGTGGCACACACGGTGGTCAGACTGTCCGGGACCTCCTCGGGGACTAGGGCAGGAAAGTCTGGAGCTGGGTCAGGGACAGGAGTGGGGCCAGGAACAAGAGCCCCAGGGGGCACAGTCATTTGAGGCGGAGGGAGCGCCTCGGGCGTGGGCTCTGGGGCCGCAGGGGGCAGCGGAGGCGGCTGCTCAGGAGCTACGGGCAAAGCAGGCGGCGGCTGCTCGGGCTCTGGGGCCGCAGGGGGCAGCGGAGGCGGCTGCTCGGGCTGCGCAGGAGCTATGGGCGACGAAGGCAACTGCTCAGACGCTGTAGCAGGAACCCAGGACTTTATGCTCAGCCCACTGCTGTTAACTCCGATGACTCACAACTGAGCAGCAATGCACATTTCGAATTCCATCATCAACATCAGGCAGATGACAAGACTGTTGTGGGTCTCATCAATAAAAACGGTGACTCAGCATACAAAGAGGAAGTGTGATGACTATCGGACTGCTGCAGAGCCAACAACCTGTCTCTGAATGTTGACCAAAGAGATGGTTGTTGACGTTAGAAGAACACAAAACACAGAGTGACCACTCTCTGCTGCACATCGATGGCTCATCTGTGGAGATCGTAGAGAGTACCAGATTCCTTGTTGTCCATCTGGCGGAGAATCTCACCAGGTCCTTCAACATCAGCTCCATAGTAAGGAAAGCACAGCAGCACCTCTACTCTCCACGGAAGCTCAGAAAAGCCCATCTCCCATTCTCACACTCTATTGGGGAACTGTTGAAAGCACCCTGAGCAGCTGCATCACGGTCTGCTTTGAGAACTGTGTCGCCTCAGATCACAAGTCCCTACAACAGATAGTGATGACAGGTGAGAAAATCATTGGGAGTATCGTGTTAGAGAAATATGTACTTTTTTTATCATCATTTTGCTAGACGCTTAGAAACAACACCCTGCCGCAGCTTGATCTTAATTGAGCAATAACACGTCTCAAGAACTGTCGCTTGAATATTTCCACCCCATATATGGTGACAAACAATGTTCAATGTCAGTTGCATATCCTGTTTGTGTACCTCAATAAAAGACACTGCGAGGGGAGTTACTCTTTCGAAGTTGGCTGAGTTCGACTGAGAGGCTGACACCTCGAGGTCAGGACCGGGCTTCCCTTTGTAAGGAAAAGTGGTAAAAATGTCCCAAGGTTCTTGGTTGATCATTTGAATGCAGACAATGTTAGGAATTTATGATCATGGGGGAAGCCAGGGAGAGAATGGGGGTTCCAGTTGGCACCACTATGGTGATAAGGATAAGATAAGGTGATAAGAATTGAATTACAATGATCATAAAAGTCTCCACCCTGTCCTGTCCCGTCCCTGTCTCAGGATCCTCACACTCCAGGGGGTCACTCTTTATATGTAAATTCACTCACAACACCTACACACAACACCTTGGTGGGGAGGGCCTTTTTGGGTATAAAGGGGGGTGAAGAACTGTCTTCAATTTGTATCTGAGCTGCCTTTCAGTACCCGGTGTGTCTCTACACTGTATTACATTGTATTATTTTTGCTGTTCAATAAACCATCATTTTGCTGAAACTGCGGAGACTCTGCAAGTGGATTCCCTACACCTTGCAGCAAGTAAAACGTCATCACAGCTGTCTGCGTTGTTCTGTGTTCAGAGACTGGTTTGTTTCCAGCGCATCTTCAGAAGAAGATAACCCTAACATATCTCTCCCCTCCATCACAGATATTCACACCACACACTGCATCCGCAAAGCCACCACCATTGTGGATGACCCCACCCACCCCTCACATTATCGTTTCACCCTCCTGCCTTCTGGAAATAGGTCCCGGAGCATTCGGGCCTTTACAGCCAGACTCAAACAGCTTTATCCCCCATGCCGTCAGACTACTGAACTCTCAGGGACTAATCTGATACCACACACACATACACTCATTAACACACTTTATTATTTAACTACTATTTTTTATCTTATTGTCGCCATGTTTACAGTTACTTTTATTTATTTTTATTGCTACCTCATTGGACAACCAAACTGCGCCTTCTCAGTACTGGGTTTACTGTGCTGTTTGTGCTCGTTGGTGTCAGTTGTCCTCTCTTTTTGCACTGTCCTGCAATGTTTGCACAGTTTTTGCTCATTATGCACCATACAGTATGTTGCTAGGTTGGTATGTGTTAGTCTTCTGTTAATTTAAGTAGCACCTTGGTCCGAGGGAAACAGTTTCTTTTGTAACTGTACTATACTCAACTGTGTAAAGTTAAAAATAACATTAAAGACCTACTTGACTTTTACTGAACAGGTGCTAAAGTGAAATTACTTGCTTCTGGGAAAGAACTCCAGCTGAAATTCTGTACAACAATTATGGGAGACATATGGGAAGGACGCGGTGTCAGACCTGCCCCAGTGGGACGAATGTGGTTTTCCTAGTAACAGCAGCTTCAGTCCCAATCAGATAAGCCAGATGCGTCTGAAATTAGAGGAACGGGATCAGACTGGTTGCTCAGGGACTAATGTGGTAGAACTAAAACAGAGACAAATTGGACGGTGTTTCAATTGTGGGAAAATGAGACAAAGCAGGCAGAGGAGATGCGGGTGGCAAAGAAGCATGAGATAAGGAATGCAGAGAATGTGGATGAGGGTGAGACTCCTGTGAAAACTGTGTATTGAAAATTAGGGCCATAGTATTGTCATCCATCCTGTCAGGGTATGGAAATACACTGAGGGTAAATGGCCTAATGCAGGAAGTGTCTTAATCCTATAACATCCAGCTGATTCAGGCTGTGGGGGACAGTGTAGTACTGCACTCTTCTGGCTGGGACCTTGAATAAATGAATGAATGTTACATTTATACAGCCCTTTTCTAAGATACACAAAGAGCTTTACAGAAGCACTGGGGAGCCACTTCAACCCAAACGTGAGGCAGCAGGAGAGGGGGCCCAGGCAGAGAGAACAGCCAACAAGACGGGTGCTTCCACAGACAGGACGGGGGCCCCGGCAGACCAACGCTGACGACTCCTGGGACCAAGTCAACAGAGCAGCTGTCGTCATTGTGACTCACCCTCATACATCCATCCATTGTCTAAACCGCTTATGCTACTGGGTCGCGGGGGGTCCAGAGCCTATCCTGGCAGGATCTGTGCACGAGGCAGGGAACAACCCAGGACGGGGGGGCAGCTCATTGCAAGGCACATTCACACACCATTCACACACACATGCACTCCTACGGCCAATTTAGCAAGAGAGAACATGCAAACTCCCCACACATGTGACCCAGGCGGAGACTCGAACCTGAGTCCCAGTGGTGGGAGGTAACAGTGCTAATCACTGCACCACCAAGCAGCCCCACCCTCATACATGATTTCTGATTCTTGATTTTAATCCCCTTTTCTGTTTTTGGCAACATATAAAGTGCTGTGAATGTCACTGTCAGATTGTCATATCATCCTCCAGTTGTCCCTTGTCACCCTGGATGCACATTGAGTGTTTGCTAAATATTTTATCTTGTAGTGTTCCTGATTTTTTCCTGTGTTTTAATTTGCAATTCTCAAATTTCATGACTGGCATCCGTGGGGACGATTAATTAAACCTGTTAACTCTGCACTTCAATTTCAAACTGTTGGTAACATGTGTACATATTTTTGTCTGATCTTTTCACCACCAGGTGGCGATATAGCAACTCCAGAGTTATTGATGGCTAGAACAAAAAAAACACAGTAACACAGAGGTGTAGCTAAAAATTCTGGGCCCCTGACAGAATGTCACCTTGCGCCCTCTGTCGAATTTTACATTCTGTGAAAGAGATTTGTTGAGCCATCTTCCAATGTAATCCAATCCAGCTCTTTATTTGAAAAGCACTTTAAACAACCTTATGGACCAAAGTGCTGCACAAAGGAATAAATAAAAACATTCACACACTTAAAAACGAAGTAAAAGAAATTTAATAAAAACCAAAACATTCAATGTGAGTAAAAGGCCATTAATAAAAATTTAAAAAAATCAATTAATTAATAAAGAAAAGGCTAAGATTAAAATAAGATTTACTATTAAAATTAACATCTCACAATGTGTCAAAGGTGAAGGAGAAGAGATTAGAAGAGATTTAAAAACGGACAGAGGGGATTCCTCTCTAATGTGAAAAGGCAAGTCATTCCACATTTTAGGAGCTGCGACTGCAAAGGCTCGATCCCCTCTAAGCTCACGCTGAGTCTTAGGAACCGTCAGGAACAGCTGATCAGCTGACCTGAGAGAGCGGGTGGGGGTGTAAGGGTGAAGCAGCTCACAGAGGTCAGATGGAGCAAGACCACTGAGGGCTTTAAAAGCAAATAACAGAATTTTAAAATGAATCCTAAAATGTACGGGCAGCCAGTGGAGTGAGGCTAAAATGGGGGAGACATGCTCATATTTCCATGTGCGGCAGCATTTTGAACCTTCTGGAGGTGAACAATAGTGGAGCCTCTAACCCCAACATAGAGGGCGTTACAGTGGTCCAAACTAGTAGTGACAAAAGAGTGGATTACTGTCTCAAAGTGCTGCCTAGAAAGAATTGGCTTTATTTTGGCCAACTGCCTCAATTGTAAAAAGCTTGACTTGACAACTAACCTTATCTGAGTGTCAAACTTAAGGTTGGTGTCGACTTTATGTGTGTGATGTGTGATGACTGGTTTACAATATTGTTCCAAGGAACCTAAAATTACAGTGGAGGTCAGAGGAGTGGAGTTACCAAAAACCAACACTTCTGTCCATTACCTCCCCACTTCCTTGTTAGTTACAATATTTGTTCTGCATTACTGTACTGCTTTGGAGCCTTTTGATATTAAGGTGAATAACACAGGTGAAAAATTAAGGTGAAAAAAGAGACAGATGCATTGACAGCAGTCGTGGCCACACTTTGGACTGGGAGTGTAAGAGCAAAGGAAACTGAATCCACTATGTTCTGTCCTGTAAATTTTTATTAAACACCACATGACACACATACGAGTCCTGTTTTAACTTTCAGGGCTGATGGTCTGCAGCCTGGCTTGTGTTCTACAGTGCAGCGCAGGTGCAGTCACTGTGCTGAGCCCGGCGTTATATTAATGACGCAGCCTTTCACACTGACCAGTGAGAAATAACCTTGAAAATGACTGTGCTCTTTGTGGTTCTCCTTTTTTCTTACCACCAAGCAAGAGACTAAACATATTTTCTACTTATCAGTTATCAGAAATCAGAAATGTCATGCAGTAATCAGAGGTTAGACAGCAAGAATGACTTTTGTATTTTTATCTTTTGTCAATCTTTTATCCAGCGACTACTAATTCTCATCGGGGTCTGGAGAGGGTGGGACCTGTCCCAGGAAGCACAGAGCACAGGCCTGCATGGGATGCCATTCCACACAAGCAAAAACAATTAAGATGGTCAGATTTGCCTCACTGTGTGATTTTGACTGAAAGATGAACTAAGCACAGTCTTGTGTGTATAAAAATGCGTAGATTCATTTAACTTTAACAATGAGATTCAGCAACATGACCTTATAGTGTTAATGATCGGTATCTTACTGGTATTAACTGAATTATGCAAAATTCTACATTATTCTATATTATTGCACCCAAATTGTTCATACTGACTAAATGTAATTACTGACATCCTGGACATACTGCTTTTTAGGTTTGAATTTAAAATGTTAGTAGACAAATTCATGCTGTCAATAACATCTCACTTGCTCACCCACTTTTAGATAAAAATACCCTTTGTGGTTTTTCTAGTGAAGCAGTGGGCCTGAGCTGAGGACCTGATGGTTGTGTGGTTTTCGCTCACTGAGAAGAGAGACACAAACACCCTGCTCTCAGTCGGTCAGTCTTCCTGTAAAATGCAGAGGTGAGACTGCTAGTGGAAAATTACTGACTGCAGCGTCAACAACACATATAAACAGCAGCACAAACAAAATGTTCCACAAATGCAGGACATCTGTATGCTTACAGCACACATCAGACACGCTGACCCTCAGCACTGAGCTCCTCCAGGCTCTGTGCTCTCCCTCTTCTCTTCAATTTCTACACAAATCACTGCTGCTCCAGTGAAGATCCTGAATTTTGCAGGTGATACTACTGTGTTTGCCATCATAACTGAAGGTGATGAGTCTGCCTACAGACTGGAAGTCGTACAGCTGACCATCCAGTTCTGAACTCACATTATCCCAAATGTCCACATGCTTAGACTCCTCTCATCATCAGGGAGGAGCGTCCCTTGGCACTGTAGAGTAGATGGATGAGAGCAGGCTGATAACAAGGCTGTCATCAATTTTATGTGACACCTCTCACCCCCCCAGCAGACTATGGAGGCCCGTAAGGGCAGCTCCTTCAGTAAGAGACTCAGACACCCGGCGTGTGACAGAACGGTACCGCAGGTCATTGGGCCCCACAGCAGTCAGGCTTTATAATCTGCACTCTGCTCATTGAACTTTTCCCCTGTTCACTGTCTTCTGATACAGTTTCTATCTGCTGCTGATCTGCAATATTGTTCCTCCTTATTCACTGATGTGCAGTGTTGCATTGAGCCAGTGCATTATGCCCTGTGTGGCAGCTTCCTTTGGGAGGCTAATATCTGGCACATGAGCAATAATGTTACATGCAATAGGATTGTGTATAAGTTAAGGATTGTGTATAAGTTAATTTTAATATTCCTATAATATTCCTCTGTATGTAATATATTCTTATTTTTTGTTTCTATTATTACCCTATATTTATATATACATCCATTTCTTTTACATTCATAATGATGTTGTTTGTTGTTTTGTGCCCCACTGCTCTTGTAACAAGCCTCAGTCTTGACTCTCCCTTTTAAGGTCTTGGCCTTAAATCACACTCGATATAGGTGGTGTCGTCCCCATCACCCTGACCAGGATACATGCTGTAAGATTAATGGATGGTGTTTATCTGTGTGATGAAAAAGAATGTGAATAAAACAAAAATGTACCATTATAAATGGGAGCCCTAGGATGTGTGGTGGTTAGAGATGTGGACTGATGAGAATTTTGCTTTTCTAAAGTTCTGTTGTGAAAACTGTACATTCCGTTCCATGTACAGTAGTGATATGTAGCAATCATGTGCTCCAGTCAAATGTCCAGCTGCATGAATAATAATGGTGGCTTGTTTGGATAAAATAACTTAGGCTGAATACTTGAAAGCGTGACCTGGGTGAGGTAGAGAGGAAACAGGGTCTTACAAGAAGCAGATATTGTTCTGTCTGTGTGGTTTTTACTCTTTGCAAAGTGAGTCCAGCACAGTGCAGTCAGTGGGTCAGTCTTCCTGAGCTGCATCTAACCAGTGGAAACATCTGCAGCACTGCAGAGAAGCACTCAGCAGACAAACAAACCCAAACAGCTTACAGCTGTATGTCACTTTTGGACAGAGGTGGACAAAGTACACAACTTCACTACTTGAGTTAAGTATAGATACTCCTCGTCAAATAATACTCAAAGTTTTTCAGTTAATTTTTTACTTCAGTTAAAGTACTGGAGTATTTGCATCTAAAAATACTTAAGTATTCAAAAGTACATTATGTTTTAAATGCAAGACATTTTTCAGAACCTAATGACTCCTGAACACCCCACTGAATACACTGACTGGCTTGTACATCTTGTAGAATAAAAAGCTTGTGGAATATGATACAATGACTATAGAAACACAACTGACATAACAAAAGTACAGCCATTGTCATTTTCATCTTATTTAACACCCCCCCACCCCACTCACACAAAAGAGCATGGTAGTGTTCTTACAGAGCCGTAGCAGTGTGTGTGTGTGCATGTGTGCATGTGTGTTTGTGTGTGTGTGTGTCTATGTGTGTGTGTGTTTGTGTGTCTGTGTATGTTTGTGTGTGTGTCTATGTGTGTGTATGTTTGTGAGCCAAGTAACAAGACAGGGAGCAAGAAACAAAACTCCTCTTTCTTAATTATCCACATCGTTATTAACGACACAGGTATATATACAGGTACATATACAGGTACATGTATATACTCAAAAATACATCCAGAACACACAATTAAATGAAAAACGTAATTTAAGAACACTTGAAATTTTCATTCAGTTTCTTTCATCTGTTTAATATAATCGATCAGTCCCTGTGCGTTTGCCCCAAACCATTCAGCATGGTACACAAGGGAGACAAGTAAGCATGTGTGACATCAAAGAACTGATTGCAGCAACTCAGCCTTTCCACAACATTAAAGCCGCTTATTCCCCCCCATGCCATGAAGAAATAATCTCTGTGGCTCCCCTCTCCCCCTCCCTCAGCCCCCAGTCTGGCTTGAACATTTGCACTTCCAGTAAAAATGCGCCCCAAACACACTGACACCAAACTCAGCACCGGTGCTCCGTAAAATCCCGTGATTCAGTCTCAGAAGCACTGGCTCCCCTGCCCTCCTCTGAACATTATTAAAGCTACACCCTGAACACTCTGTGTGACTGACATGAATGAGAAGCATCTTTATTCATAATCTCTGTAGCGGAGGTCAGAATACAGAGTGTCATTATTCCCGTCTTTCTTCTGTCTCCTGGGTTTTGGCTTCTTAAGGTTCAGGGCAGCGTAATTCAGTGTGTCCTCGTCATGGCACTGTGGAGACAAAGATGGCAGAATTGGATGGATCAAATCGGTTTGCTATTACCTATTTTCACAAATAGCACTTAAAATGCTGATCCCAGGATGGAAATCAGTCTGAGGTTCATTTGTTTTACTGACGATTTGTAATTTGAAATATTTATTACATACTTGCTTGCGTGACCATTCCACTTTTGATATATCACTGTTCTTTTCATCTGTTTAAAATATATAACACATCAATATATTATTTAATTTCGCACGGTATCATACCGTGGTCAGATAACATTCCGAATTTTCAAGCAATCAACATCCTTTTTGTCTCAAAAATGAAAGTAAAAATGACTTCTGTCAATTTAAGTGTGCATGTTTGGATACGTGTCATTTGTTCTCATATATCATATATAATAAAATTGCTATAAAGGAGATCTTGGTAATAAAAGTTATTGATATGCAACTTATTGCAACATGTATATTTCAATAGATTTTGCAAAATATGAAAGATATAATACAAAAATGTAAATCTTACAGTACAAAAAGGTTTATATAAATAAGGTGAGATTTAATAATGGATTTTAAAACTGTATTACCTGCAAGAGTGGTTTTAATATGAAAATGTTATCTATCATAAAACAATTTTATATTTCTATAATTTGTTAAAATCTACATTTTGTCCTTCTGAGTGCATAAAGCCGGGCAGCGTACCTGCACAGTGTGTACAGGTCAGTTTACATCTTATACAAATGAGAGCAACGTTCAGAATAATGCTGCAAGATAAAACTATCAGCAAGCCAGAGTGAAGAGGATCCAGCAGCTTCTGAAAGCCTGTAACAAAGAGATAGATTTCAGCATAATGATATAGAGACACATTTCCCATTTGCTTACATTACATTAGTTAAAGATCAAATCGATAACACATTACAGCAGTTGTTTTGTAAATAGTCCATTTTTAACATGAACTTCTAGTATTTTGCATTTT
>NW_026043615.1:0-33081 GCF_023856365.1 Brienomyrus brachyistius
TCTAAAATAATATAGACATACTAATAATTATATATTAATAAATCGGATGAACGATGCATCCCAAATTGTATCCGCTGCGCACTTCTTAATCAGGGCAATCGCATCGTGGAGGTTTCTGCAGACGCCCAAAAAGACTTACTTAAGAAAACTGTTGCATGATAATTTGTACCATTTTCAAGGGTGGGGGGCGTGCAGTAGATGCCCCCTTTATTTTTGTGCTTCTGCCGTTCAAACCGAGCAGCACTGAGTTTGTCATGGCACCTGACGCCAAATCTACTGCTTAGCTGCTACAGACAGAACTATCTTCAAATCACCACTAGGGGGTGTCAATGCTGCAGCTTCGTTCTATGGTTGATCTTTTTCAAAGACAGTTTTTTTTCTCTCTCTCCACATAATCAACTTAACTGATTAGCGTGCTTTCATAGTAATGGTTTTTAATCCGTGTTAATCTTCTGAACAATGACTAGTAAAGGTTCTATGAGGTTGTCCTACTTACTATGGATTTTAAGTTTTTTATCAAGGTGTTAAAACGTACCACAGTTGCCAGTCCTGTGTTTTATGTCTAGCAATTTGTACAGTTTCTTCAGTATAAACACATGCCATGATCTGTGAGAATCTCCTCCAGAACTCTGCATTTCCTCAAGATCTTTTTGTAATATTGCATCATGGCACTGCTCAGAACAACACAGATGGTGCATAACAACACAAGGGAGTACAAGACAACATGGTGCAGAAACAGTGCGATACAAAGCAGGACAAAACTGGATGATACGTGGTCAGTGGTGGATAAAGTGCAGTAACAGCTGTACAGTGCAGCTGCCGTGGAAATGACTGTTACAGGGGATGCAAAAGCTGCAGGTTTGAATTGTTTGGCGAATGAAGCTGTTCATGAATCTGCTAGTCAGTGTTTGTGGATGGTGGTCAGAGTCCTGGATTATAGACTGAACCTTGTTACTGTGGCAGTTAAAGTACAGCTGGTCAATGGAGGGCAGTTCAGTGCGAATGATGTTCTTAACAGACTTCGCAATGTACTGCCTTCCTGTCATGTGGCTCCACCATACCATAGTACTACTGTAAGAACTAGGGATGTAACGATACATTCAACTCACCATTTGATACGATTCACGATTCTGAGTTCACGATACAATTTTCTCATTTTTTGCAGAATGAGCTGCAGACAAATATATTCAAAAATATTCTTATATTTATCTTTCTGAACTGTTGACACTGTTGTGAACAGTGCAACTGAATTTGAATAAAATACTGTTGAAAAAAATCCCAAATCAAAATAAGTAAATAAAAAAAAATAAATCAAATAAATAAGCTAAGGTTTGCATGTGCAGCTTTTTAGCGTGCTTTGCCCTTTTAATAATCTTCACTCAGCTCACGGTGGTGCCAGTGGACCTGTTTGTGTATGTTATCAGTCTATTACAATGTTTGCATGCAGTTTATGTCTTGTCTGTGCTTTTCTCGCTGTTTCCTCCTCGTTTGTGATTACCGGAAAGCTAATATGCTGCCACACCGCCAATTGAAGATCGGGCGGTGCGTCCATCCATCCATTTTCTGAAACCACTTAATCCCAACTGAGATCGCGGGGGAGACCGGAGCCTATCCCGGGAACAAGGGGCGCAGACAGGAACCAAGCCCAGGCAGTCACCTACACACCGCAGGTCGCACACACTCACACAACTACAGGGCCAATTTAGACTCACCAGTCAACCTATCCTGCATGCTTTTGGACCGTGGGAGGAACCTGGAGTCCCCGGCGAAAACGGGGAGAGCATGCGAACTCCACACAGAAAGGGCCCTGGACCGAAGCCAGCACTAACCACTGTGCCGTCCTCAGTTTCAAATTCATTCATCATCTCGCGTTCGCTCAAAACCAAAAACTGACGTACGATGTCGACGTGATACGCAGTGACATCTGACGTCAAACTCACATTGTGAAATCAAATGTAATATTACACCAGTTTTTCTGTTAAAGTACTGTGAAGTACTCCTACAATAGTGATTCATTTTCCACATCAGCCGGTTTAAATCTTCATGCATTTGCACCGATTTTTAACTGATTTGTGATTCATCATTACATGCCAGGGCCAGCAGCTCTGCATGGCTCGACCCTCATAAACATTCTCCACACATGCTGTTCAGGCAGTGGCCACAGAAATTCCCCCAGTGAACTTTATGCTTTCTGTCGGAGAGTATGCTGTGTTCTGGCCTTAAACCCTGCATACTACTTTGCAGACTTTGATCCTCTTAACAACAATTGGCATTTCTGGTGGCTGAATATCCATCCATCCGTCATCCAACTGCATGCTTAAAAGCTGTGAATAATAGTAATAATTCTTAAAATTGCAACTATCTAGAATTTCAGCCTAGTTACTCAGCTAAATTACTATTTAAACCTAGAATAATTTCTATAAGGGGCGGCATGGTGGTGCAGTGGTTAGCACTGTCGCCTCACACCTCTGGGACCCGGGTTCGTGTCTCCGCCTGGGTCACATGTGTGTGGAGTTTGCATGTTCTCCCCATGTCGTTGTGGGGTTTCCTCTGGGTACTCCGGTTTCCCCCCACAGTCCAAAAACATGCTGGGGCTAATTGGAGTTGCTGAATTGCCCGTAGGTGTGTGTGTGTGAGTGGATGGTGTGTGAGTGTGCCCTGCGATGGGCTGGCCCCCCATCCTGGGTTGTTCCCTGCCTCGTGCCCATTGATTCTGGGATAGGCTCCGGACCCCCCGCGACCCAATAGGATAAGCGGTTTGGAAAATGGATGGATGGATAATTTCTATATGTGTGATAGAATCAAAAAATATTTTGTTTTACATATAAATCTTCACAAGGTGTATTACACATGGTATTCCCCAGACACCGCCACCCCAACAGATGCTTTGTTTGTTAAGACAATAGCTCAGAAAGTGGTTGATCGATCTTTTGCAGCTTTTACCAAGGTTTGTACAAGCCAAAATTAAATTTTGAAACGGATCCCTGCCACACCCTGCCCTCCTGAACCTCCCGTTTCCTCCCTAGTGTGGTATAACGTGCCATGCCTGTTCCGCGTTTGTTTTACCTCTCCTTCCTGCCCTTGTGTTACTCATTTCAGGTGCCTCTAGTTTGCTCCCTGCTTAGCCTTGTATAAATGTGCTTCTCAGTCCTGCCTTTAATGTTGCTGCTGCTGTTTGCCTGTGTGTTCTTCCCTGCTTATGATTCCCCCGTGATCCAGTTGTGATCCAGTTGTCTTCATATCATGTATTCACATTCCTCAGCTGAGAGTGAACAAAGTTCTGTGGAAAGTATCTGACTACAGATAGACTTTCACCCAGTTCTCTGCGGGAGCTCTGATTACAGAGTGACTCCCCGACTACTTCTGAAGCCCTTCCTTAAGTATCCAGACCAGGTGATGGCATGTTTCTGAAGACTGACTAATTTCGGTCAATGGTTAATTTTAGGGGCATTGCTGACCTTGGTTCTCAAGTCCCCAGCCAATCAGATCACTTTAGGGGGTGGTTGTAATTCCCTTGTTCTACCATGAGAGAATCTCTCTCAGTTTGGTGGGTTGAGCCGAAGTTTCTGTATTTCTCTTAGGAAAAGCTATACTGCCTTAAATCTGAGAGTATAATACTCCTCGTCTCATGCCTATTCAAACGAGACCAAACATGCGTGTATTTGTCCCTAACATCTATGTGTGCTGAGTTATCCTGTTTATAGTGGAAAAGGTGTCTGTGTCTGGAGGCTGACAGCTGTTGTTGCTGTGGATTGATTGTGGAACTCTGGTCACTCCGGGGGTGAAAGGTCTTGCTTTTTCTGTGCTGCTCCAGTTATTCCTATCCAGTCTCTCAGGAGCCGGCAGGCCTTTGCCTTCCTTAAAAGGGGTGGTTTGACGAGTTGAGTCCAGTCTTGCCTGGGCCAGCGGAGCTCTGAAATAGACTGATGCAGGCTGATCAGAGTTGGGGCCTGCAGGACCTATAAGTTTTATGTCCTTACAGAATGTAAGTGGCATCATACTAAACTAGTGGTGTTCGAACTAGCATGGAAAGAGGCTATGGGTAGCTACAAAAAGGCTCTTAGTGCCGCCAAATCATCTAGTATCTATCAGAACTAATTGAAATAAACAAAAATAATCCTAGATTCCTATTTACTATGGTGTCCAAGCTGACTAATAACCAGACCACTGGTTATTTTCCAGTGACGACTTTATGAAACTTTTTGACCAAAAATATGCTCAATTAAACAGAACATTTTGAATATTGAATATTGGTTAACCAGTCAGAACTGATGTACTTAATTTTATCTTCAAATTCATCTACTTGTATGCTAGAACCTGTTCCATCAAAATTATTCAGCGATGCTCCCAGCATTGATTGAACCGCTACTAGCAATAGTTAAACTAAAACATATAATCATATTACCCCAATTTTATCTTCACTGCACTGGCTGCCAGTTAGATTTCGTGTTGACTACAAAACACTGCTCTTAACCTATAAAGCTGTAAATGGTCTTGCACCGCAGTATGTGAGTGACCTCATTTGCGTTCCGAATCATACACTTAGATGACGAGATGGAGGTATTCTATCCGTACCCAGAATAAAGAACATTACCTTTGGGGGAAGAGCATTTGCTCATAAAGCACCACAGCTATGGAATAAACTTCCTATTAGTGTTCGGAACTCAGACACAATCTCTGCTTTTAAGTCAAGGCTTAAGATGTACCTCTTTCGCCAGTCTTTTGGATAGTTAAATCTTCTTTTCTAAGGTGAATGGGAAATCTGGAGGTTCATAGTTATTTGAGATTGAAGGGGAAAGGGGGGATTGGTGCTGTCGTCCTGCCACTCTCGCCGATCACTTAAGCTGTGGATGGGAGGTGGCTTGACGCCAAAACCTCTGTAAACCCTCATGCCTGTGCTTCCTTCCAGGTCACTCTTTTAGGCAGGCTGTCATAGTTGCTTTAGTCCTGCCGGTTAGGTGTAGGGCAATAACTCTTCTCCATCTTCTCTTTTTCGAGCTGATACCGAGCCGACTACACCGTGTGAACCCGCACCTGGACTCCTGGATATAACTACATGAAACCAACTGGGACTTTATAACTATATGAACTCTAATGAATGTCAATGTAAATGCAGTTTCATGCTCCTTGGTCGCCCAGAGGAGGATGGGGTCCCCTTCTGAGTCTAGGTTCCACTCAAGGTTTCTTCCTGCTAGAGGGAGTTTCCTTGCCACTGTCGCCTCAGGCTTGCTTGGTGGGGTTCTGGCCGGTTAAATGTAAAGTGCTTTGTGACAATGCATGTCGTTAAAAGCGCTATATAAATAAAATTGAATTGAATTGAAGTGCTTCCTCAGATTCATTTTTAAATGTTCTCCAGCTAATTTCCACTATGGCCACGAGTTCTAGTATTTTAAATTAATATTGAAATGGTCATTTGGCTGAACAGCATCCCGACCTGTTAGAATCTTATATACCTGGATCATGTCCCCCCATAGTCTCCTTTGCTTGAGGCTAAACAGATTCAGCTCAGCGAACCTCTCCTCATAAGACATTCCTCTAAGTGCAGGAATCATTCTAGTCATCCTACGTTGCACCTTTTCCAAGGCAGCAATGTCCTTCTGAAGGTATGGTGACCAAACCTGCACACAGTATTCTAGGTGGGATCTTACCAAGGAATTATATAATCGTAGCATCACTTCTCTTGACTTACATCTCTAGGTGTGTGGAGTTTAATCCAACATCCTTTTGCCTTTTTTTAATGCTTCCCCACACTGGCAAGAGTGGGACATGGAAGTATCAACATACACACCGAGATCTTTCTCGTAATCAGCTACCTTTATTTCAGTGGAACCCATAAAATATCTGTACTTTACTATATTTACTATATTTCTGCTCCCTGCATGGATTACCTTATATTTATCTATGTTAAATTTCATCTGCCACGTATGAGCCCAGTCGCTAATTAAATCCAGATCCTGTTGTAGCCTCTCTGGACATGAGACATGATCTAACATCAATCAGAAGATACCACACCAGCAGATAATGATTTCTGGAATAGTAAAGTTAAAGGTTGGCTAATAATACCCCTCATCTCTTTTAAAACTATAGATAAGATGCCATCAGGGCCTTGCGATTTATTTATTTTGAGCTTAGCTAGGCTTTGTACCACATCAGCCTCAGTTATACATATATTGGTCATAGACATCGTTGTATTTGTACTAAATGGTGGTAAGCTATTCTACTGTGAACAGCCATTGTAAAATAATCATTAAACTCATTTATATCAATTTCATTTTCAATTATAAGGCCCTTACTATCCTGCAAATGAGTGATTTTCAGCTTTTAGAGCTCTTTCGGAGTTAAAATATTGGAAGAAACTTTTAACGTCATCCTTATAACTGTTATTAACTAAACCTGTAGACTTAGATACTCCTGCTTTATTTTGAAATCATTAGTTAATTTCCATTTGTGGAAGAAAGCCCTTTTGCTCCTGACTTTATTCTTAATTTTCGTAGTAAACCACCTGTGACATCGCGTGCTGGACGAACAGGCAGGAAGCGAGGAATCAAGGATCCGGGAAACGGAGAGTCGGGAATGAGGGTTTATTGATGAAAACAGGTACCAACAGCGAGAGATTTCAATGACAGGACTGGGGAAACAGACTTGAATGTGGACTAAATACACAGGACTACTCAAACTGACAGAAAACAGCTGGTTACAATCGGGGCAGCACACATGGTTAATGAGGGGGCGTGGCACACACGAGGATCGTACAAGCAGGTCATGACACCAGCTTGGTTGCAGTTTCCTAGATTTAGTTTTTCTGGAAACGGGTATGAAGTTCTTTTGCACTTGCAACAATGTGCTTTTAAAAAATTCCCATGCCTCTTCCACAGTATTGCTATTTAACTCCATCCGATTTACAGTTTCTAGTTTCAGTCTCATACCATTGAATTACCCTTCCTAACATTGTATACTTTTGTTTTGGACTTGGTTGAAGACTCAGGCAGCAGGAGTTGCCCCAACGTTGGTATGTCCTTATCCATAAGGGGGAGTAAACGTTCTGGTTTCCCGACCTTATAGATGAAGGAGTTGGGGGATGTTGCCAGTGACCTGCCGGATTCCAGGCAGAACAGGCCTCGCTATGCCACAGCCCTTCAGAGACTGGGCCTTCCGTGCAGAACCTCTGCATCCAAATTAGACCAGTTGTTTAACAAAACCCTAAAATGGGGTTATTTTTGACATGGAACGGGACTTTGATTCAACAACCCATTACTTAGTTGCGGCAAGTACCCAATATCAAGTATAGCTGCAAAGAATCTGCCAGAGATTTTCAGAGAAGTTCCCCAGATGCATGGACTGGACTAAGGTGCGTCAGATTAAACAGGAGCCTGGTAAATTCTGTGAGCCCCACGCCAAGTGACTGATGGAAACATACTCCAGCTACAGTGAGATGGACCCTCCAGCGGACCGAGAGTGGGATTCCCTCTGGGAGCGACAACTCGTGCAGTTGCTGGTGGATGAGCTGCAAACAGACATCAAGAAGGACTTCCAACCTCACAATCATTTACCAAACCACTTCAGGTAACTTGTAAAGATGTAGGTATTGGAGTATTCACACATTCATTTGCAGTGTCCACCTCCTGTCCGGTAAATTTGGCAGGACAAAATTTGAATAACCTATAGGCCAGACTCATGAATGCGGCTGAACGAGTAAAGGTAGAACAGGTGGCCAATCCTGTTATACAGTCCTAGTAGATTGAGAACCACCTGATTGCAACTGTAGTTGGAATCAAGGGCTGAGCAGCATGGTGGCCTGGGGGACAATTATGAAAACACAGACCCACTGATATCCTTAAAACCCACAATCAAAAGAGGAGTCAGGATGGCCAGTGACATGTGCTGGCTAAATGGGGACAACAAAGAGAGAACAGAACAAGGCAGGGAGGGATTCTGACACAGGTGCCATGCTACTTTGTTTAAATATGCTGTAATGTTTTAGTGCAAGCCTTAGACAATGGAATCTCTGAATGACGCCGCAGTCTGGCTCTTTCTGAAGGTCCTATACTGTAACCGTCCTGAGAAGTTGTTTGCATGCACTTGCTGCCTTGACACTTGTTGATGTGCGTGTGCCCTGCTCGAGCAGTAAAGGGGAGATCACATGCAGAGCTGATTTTCTGTAGTTCCTTAGAATAAAAATAGAATATTCTCTTCAAATAGGAACACATGCTGCGTTTGATTATTTCACTCCAACTCGGACAAAAACGTCACGAAAAACATCACTTCCCATTAGAAACGCCTCTTTTATGACGTTAATGTCTGACAGAATCTTCTTGTCCGAGTTGCCCCTGTGACGTAATTTCAACATGGCGGCTTACACACTCAACATTAATTCTATTTTACAAATCCTTAAAAATGTTTATTTTGTTAAATTTATTATTATCCCATCCATCCATTTTCCAAACTGCTTATCCTACTGGGTCACGGGGGGTCCGGAGCCTATCCCGGAAGCAATGGGCACGAGGCTGGGAACAACCCAGGATGGGGGGCCAGCCCATCGCAGGGCACACTCACACACACCATGCACTCTCACATGCATTCCTACGGGCAATTTAGCAAGTCCAATTAGCCTCAGCATGTTTTTGGACTGTGGGGGGGAACCGGAGTACCCGGAGGAAACCCCACGACGACATGGGGAGAACATGCAAACTCCACACACATGTGACCCAGGCGGAGATTTGAACCTGGGTCCCAGAGGTGTGAGGCAACAGTGCTAACCAGTGCACGACCATACCGCCCATTTATTATTATTATTATTTATAATTATTAGTAATTATTAATGTAATTGCACGTGTTCGATTTAGAGAATACCATATTGTGACCGTAAACAGTATCCTAACATGCAATATCAGATTTTTACCAGACTTGTTAGTGTTTTTGGTTTGTTTGTAGTTTGTTTGCCTCTCGAAAAAAGAATATCGCTATGAATGTACTAAAATACTTTATAAAGCTTTTAATGTGGTTTGACTAGTTCCTGTTTCTTGTTTATTTGTCTGAAATAATAATCTTACTCCATAACTGCTAAAATATAAAGCAACAACACAGCAGCGTATTCATGGAGGCAGCCATGTTTGTTCCGAGTTGTGCTAGCTTGAACGGGAGATTGTTGGATGTGATGTCACCCAATTTGGAATTTCCAAGTTCCGAGAGAAAAACGAACGCACCACAAGACTCTGGCTGGAAATTTCTACAATAGAGCCATTTAGTTATTTCTAGAAAAATATTTAGAGCCAATGACCTGATGTCATTGTAACACAGGTCACTGTCCGTGGTGCTGAATTCTCTACTTGATGGGCTGGTGCTGAATGAATATGACAGCTGGCCAACATGTCTGTGTGCTTCCACTGACTGGCACCCAGACATATAATGACTTTTAACAATGAGGAGGGAAACGTCCAGACAGGAAATTAGTCAACAGTAATTAGTAATCACATATAGTTCTCATTTATCATGATGTAAAATTCAAAAACCTTTTTTTTATTATTAAGGGATAAATGTAATTGAGTTTTAATGTATCCTTTCCGCTCTTAAAATCGCAAATTATTTCTGACTATTAATCTGCACATTTTAATAATTTCATTAATATTACCTAATTGGTTTGTCTTTTTTATTAAATTTTAAAACTAGCTGTACAATTGTTGATGTTGTTGCTGTTCTGAATGTCATTGGCCTGTTGCCTTACGTCTGTCTAAACATGAGTGAGGGGATGGATGCACTATTCTATGGGGGCCTCTGTAGAGAATAAATGATCCTAATTTTATATTGAGAGAGATGGTTAATTCCTTTTTAATCCATACTGCGTTCAGAGCCCCTGTTCTGCCGTTGATCACTGCTGCATATCATCCCCAAACCAATGGCCTGGATGAGAAAACGAATGATGACATAAAATGGTAAGTCTGTTTTTGAGGTTGTTTTAGAACTGTGTGAGACAGGCTCTATTCTTTTAACATTACATCAGGAATTACTGATATTATTGACAATCAATCCCTTAATATACAGTATCTCACAAAAGTGAGTACACCCCACACATTTTTGTAAATATTTTATTATATCTTTTCAAGGGACAACGTTAAAGATATGAAACTCTGATAGAATGTAAAGTAATCAGTGTACAGCTTGTATAATGGTGTAAATTTGATGTCCCCTCCCTCAAAATAACTCAACACACAGCCATTAATGTCTGAACTGCTGGCAACAAAAGTGAGATTAAAAATGATTTGTGGCAAGATCGGATCATGTGTGTTGAAGAGTTTCTTATGACTGACAAGTAGTTATTTAAAACATATCTTGAAACAGCAAATTACATTGTTCTTAATGCTTTTAGAAAATGACTCTTTATAATGATCTGTGAATAATAATAATTTGCTATGAATGTTTTTCCACTTCAGCTTTCCACAATTATTCTTCCCGATGAGAAAAGCTACGGCACGTTTTTGATGAAAAAAATAAAGTAGTTGAGACAATAAGCAACAACAGCTGAAAACATCTCCTAGTAACAGGAAAAACAGAAGCAGGCATGTGGTAAACGAATACAAAAGAGGTACCAAAACACAGTTTATCATGTTGGAGATGAGGCGCTTCTGTTCAACATGAGGAAGCGGGGACGAAAGGAGGAAGAACGGAACCGGATTTTACCGGACCTTATGTCATCCAGGCAATATGTGGCAAGCTGGTTACACTGTCTAATTCTGAAGGGGCAACTTTAAAGAACAAATACAATGTAAACCACATACAGAAGGAGCCAAACTGATGTCCCAAGTCAGGAATCACACAAGGTGCCAGAAGAGTATAAGACCAGTAAACCTCCCTCTAGCGCAGAGCTTCTGACAATCGAGAAGGATGCTGACAGTTGAAAAAAAACTCATGTCTGTGTGTTATGAAAGAATATCAATAAATGTTCCGAAAGGGGATGACTCATTTGGTAATTATTTACGGCTTATGTTATGGCTGCCAATTTACAGTCTTTACTGAAGTCTGACTTCTTTTGAGTCACCTTTAATATAGATTGGACACTCTCTATGCAATGTGCAATACTTACATAGATGGTAAATGTTTACCTGCTTGCACAGATGGATGATTAGGTAATTAGTGTAAGTGTGTGTGTGTGTTCAATCGCATGTATGTCCAAGGTCCATAGTAAATAATATACACTGATCAAGAGATGCCCGAAAGTGGATAAAAGAGGACATTAGTGGGTGCATCACTTAGTGTAACGCGTGCAGGAAAATGAGCAGGACTGCAAGCCATATAATGACCCTTGTCTAGCTCTTAATACAGTATGCATACAGTGATGTATCTACAATGGACAGCTACTATGAGCAGATAGCACAGTACAGGTGCTTATAAGATCTGTATGCTGTTTCCATCCATCCATCCATTGTCCAAACCGCTTATCCTACTGGGTCGTGGGGGGTCTGGAGCCTATCCCGGAAGCAATGGGCACGAGGCAGGGAACAACCCAGGATGGGGAGCCAGCCCATCACAGGGCACACTCACACACTATTCCACTCATACATGCATACCTACGGGCAATTTAGTAACTCCAGTTAGCCTCAGCATCCATCCATCCATCCATTGTCCAAACCGCTTATCCTACTGGGTCACAGGGGGTCCGGAGTCTATCCGGAATCAATGGGCACGAGGCAGGGAAGAACCCAGGATGGGGGGCCAGCCCATCACAGCTCACACTCACACACCATTCACTCACACATGCACACCTACGGGCAATTCAGCAACTCCAATTAGCCTCAGCATGTTTTTGGACTGTGGGGGGAAACCGGAGTACCCGGAGGAAACCCCACGACGACACGACTATTTCATTCTATAAAAAGAAACTTACTGTACTGTACAATAAAGTATTTCACCACTGCTTCTTCCTCAGCTCCCACTGTTTGCTAGCACATGCATCTTTTGATTTCTTAGTGCAATCTGTGCTTTATTTTTTTTTTGTGAAATGTAAGTGCAGTATCTGTTTATTAAGTGCTGTGGTTTAATATGTACATTATTATTTCAGTACTGTGTATACTGTCCTTAATGTCTTGCCTCTCTCGTATAACTTGAGATACGCCCAAATTGACTTGCAACAAGTGGTCCTGGTTCCAAATGCGGAAGGCGATGGATACCTGTATTTTATATGCTGTAGTGTGCTGGGTGTCAGACATTGCAATGCACCTTGCTTTGATCTTGACCTGTTAGATCAGAGGGAGGTAATCTTATCCAGAAAGGCCACTGTGTATGATGGTTTTCACTGCAACTCTCTGAACCAGCGAACCTAACAGTTATCCCAATACCTTGATCTTGCTAGCAATATTAAATGTGTACCTATTCAGGAATAGAGTGGTGAAGGCATTCAGAGGAGGACTGATGATTATCAGAGGGAACAAAGGGGCTGGGTACTTGTCAGTATCCAGTAGAACCACCAGACTCCTACACTGAATGGTTCTGGATGTGGCACAGACGTTAATCCCTCTGTATTAGGGGATCCGTCTCCAGTTTGTACTCTTCTAGTTAATAGGTAGATTATCAGGCAGTTTTTCACCCTAGTCCAGTACTCATTGACAGCCTAATACACCGTGTTTCAGTTTGTCTTGATAGTCAATACATGTCACAGGATGTACATTACTCTGATGGGCAGGCCCTCTTACATATGATGGAAATTGCAATACCTACTTTTGGCCACGAGATGGCAGCAAGAAAATAGAAAAATTATTTTCCCACGGTCTACTAGCAGCTTTTAGATGTTAATTCTTCATAAAAATAATTTGACTTGATCCAATGTATTTTTAATACAAACAATTACACACAAAGCTGCTAGTTTCCTCCGGTTTCCCCCCACAGTCCAAAAACATGCTGAGGCTAATTGGAGTAGCTAAATTTACCGTAGGTGTGGCATGTGTGAGTGAATGGTGTGTGAGTGTGAGCTGTGATGGGCTGGCCCCCATCCTGGGTTCTTCCCTGCCTCGTGCCCATTGATTCCGGGATAGACTCCGGACCCCCTGTGACCCAGGTAGGATAAGCGGTTTGGACAATGGATGGATGGAAATAGCATACAGATTAAGCACCTGTACTGTGCTATCTGCTTATAGTAGCTGTCCATTGTAGATACATCACTGTATGCATACTGTATTAAGAGCTAGATAAGGACAGTGGGTCATTATATGGCTTGCAGTCCTGCTCATTTTCCTGCACCCGTTACACTAAGTGATACACCCACTAATGTCCTCTTTCATCCACTTTCAGGCATCTCTTGATCAGTGTATATTACTTACTATGGACCTTGGACATACATGCGATTGGACACCACACACACACACACACCCTTACACTAATTACCTAATCAACCATCTGTGCAAGCAAGTAAACATGTACCATCTATATAAGTATTGTACATAGCATAGAGAGTGTCCAATCTATATTAAAGGTGACTCGAAAGAAGTCAGGACTTTAGTAAAGACTGTAAATTCTCAGCCATAACATAAGCCGTAAATAATTACCAAATGAGTCATCCCCTTTCGGAAACATTTATTGATATTCTTTCATAACACACAGACAAGAGTTTTTTTTCAACTGTCAGCATCCGATCCAAACGGGATTCCATTTCCTTTCTGTGGGATCCAACAGAACACGGGCTGACCATCAGTCAACATGTCTTCAACCATGCAGGACAGGACCCAGTCCAGGCCAAACCTCACGGTGCTGGTGTTAATAAAAAAAATGTAAGGAACATGCAGCTGCAGCTCACACACAAACACAGTCCACAGCATCCAGAAAAGGTCAGGCCTTTTTCTTCTTTAGCTGACTCCGCCCAGACCTCGCCCCCTTTCTGGGCGCCTCGCACTATGCCTTTGAACTGGCCCTGCAGCTTGGCCCGTTTCCTGTTTCCCAATGCAAGTCATAAGATTCACCCCTGTAAATGATATTTTTGAATCGGAACGATATTTATTACTATTGTTTAGATTAAATATATAACGGTTTAATGATTGAATATAACTTGATATTGTTGTTTGTGTTGTTTAGTTTGAGGTTCTAGTTTCTGTCTTTATCCGCTTTCGTTTCAGTAGGCAGCTGGTTCATCCCAGGCTCAGGGTCTCTCTGCTCTTCATCAAACCCACACCCCCAGTTTGGGAGCACCCTCTCCCTCTCCTCCCCCACGGCTGTGACTGTTACTCCTCCTTGAGGAGTAACTGCTCCGCCCCCTATCCCAGCCCCTATACCCACAGGAGTGCATCACCCAGTGAGCCGCCGCCCTGCCTGTCCCCCTCACACAAGCACACACTGAAATCATGGTCCTAAGCTCTCTGTGTGGGTCACCACGATAGTACAGCACACCGACGATTACCCTCTGACTGAATCAGAATCAGCTTTATTTGGCCAAGTATGTTCACACATATTGGGAATAGTTAGACATTTAATCAAAATAATTAAGACAAGACATAAACATACAGTTCTGTTGATATGCGACGCATATAACCTCTGCATTCACAGCACTGCTTCAGTTATCGAAGAGCAAATTTCCAAAACTCACTCAGTCCGATAACCTAAAGTAATAAGTCATAATCCTCTTCATACGTTGCAGTAATGGGAATGAAATCTCACTCAGTGTTTATGTAATGGAGCAATGGAATTTCGTGAAATTTCCAAAAGTCCACAGAAATATTAGAAAAACATTCCTGCAGACTGAGTTTTTGATATTTGCTTTTCAATTAACACAATTTCTTCAGTCTGAGGTTTAACAGAATTCAGCCATATGCTGTTCAAAAAAAACTACACAGAACAAAAACAGAATGGACTTTACATCTGTCTGAAAGGAAAGTTGACACAGGCTGCAGCAGTGAACAAATCAATCAATGTATTAAAGTTAGGCATTAAGTAACTGGAGGCAGTATATACATAACATGATAACATGCCTTTTCTGTATTGACCATATTAAGGACGCTGTAACACTGCCCACCACATACCTGCTTCATTTATTGTTTTATACTTGCAGCTGCTTATTCAGACAGCTCGTCTACCTGTCTGTCCATGTTGCCCTCCCATGACAACTGGTCCAGCCTACAGGTGCCGTCCCATTCCGGCATGTTACCCATGAGTCATAGCGGCACCTCCGGGAGCAGCTCCAGGTGAGCCCGTGCCTCCCCTCCCCCACCTGTCCCCATGCTGAGTCTCGGGCCCCCGTCTTCCCTCTTGTTCTCGCCTATACCCACATCCTGGCCTGTGTCTGCATCGTCTCACCTCGTTAACAGGACTTTCGCCTTCTTCTGTCCTGATCCATTCAGGCCCATCATTCTGGGACATGCTTTGATTTATTTCGCCATAGTTACTCTTTGTTTTCCTTTGTACTTTGCACTCTACAAGTAAAATGAATAAAAAATAGGCATTATTTTGATATTGTTTTAGTACAGTGACACTAGTATATTTGTTGTTGTTTCCAGGCAACACTGCATGCTGATTTAACGTCTTTCCTTAATCTCCACCCCATTGCTCACACACAGCCAGTATCCCAGTTTGTGGTCAATGAGCTCCTCCTCACTCACCCCAGTCTCCTAGTCCAGTGGAATGTCCAACAGCTTGGGCTCTCAGTTCCTGCGTGTCATGCCCGGCTCGTCCGCTCCTCCTGTGTGCCACGCCCCCTGATTACCCACGTGTTTTCTCCCGATTTGTACCCAGCTGTATCTAGTTAATTTGCTCAGTCCTGTGTATTTCAGTCCGTGTCTTACCTGAGTCCAGTGTCTGTCATTGATGTTTGTATGCGTGAGATGTTTCCCCGTCCGCGCTTCCTAATTAAACTCCCGTTTTTGCCTGTCCGCTTGCTCCTTGCACGCCTTGCCCGCACGATCGCCTGCCTGCTTGTACCCGATCGTGACACTGCGCAGCTCTACAACTCATTACCCAGGGCTCTCGCACCCGGCCACAGTGCCCCTCTCAGGCTCCCCGCTGTATGACAGCACTGCCCCATCGGAAGTTCATGAAGCCTCACAGTACGACGCCTCTCCCCACGCGCGCTTAGCCACCACCGGGACTCCCATCACTCCTCCTTCCCTGTAGGGCGGCGCACTTCCATTATTATTACAGTTTCTACTGTCCACTCTGTTGCTTTTCCTGGTGCTGGACTTTTGACAGATAAATACATTATTTGTTGCATTCAGTGACAAAAGATTGGTCTGTTTAACACCCTCAGTCTCCACCCTATGAGCCCCTTGTTGGCGGCAGAATCAGGAAGATGTCGGAGAAAGCAGAGGTAAAGTGAATAGTCACCTCGACAATAATGTGGAAACCGCTAATGGTGATCATGCCTGTGTGGGTGAAATGGATCACCACAGTATAAGCGGATGATGATTATAGACGATTTTTCCCTTTTTCTTTATGTCTGTTTACCATCTAATAGGCATTTTTTTTCTTTGGGATGCGTCTAGGTCAGATACGACCAAAATATTTTCTCATTTCAGAAGTGAAAAAAAATATTGCTCTCAGATTCTGTTCAGTTGTAGTTTTTTAAAAATAATGTACCTTGATTTGTGTTTGTTTAAAATGCCATTACCTGTTGCTTACTGGGCCGCTGAAAATGTCTGGCCCAGCTAAATTTCTTGGTTTAAAAATCTGGCCCAACTACTTTCCAGACCTGGACTAGCCCTACTGAATCATACACTAATGTTATTCTGTTATGTGGGCTGTTGTGATAGGGAGATTTGCTGGATGCTGCACGACGGTGGTGTCCCTGCTGCAGAATGCCCTGTCTGAAGCAGCACCTAGAGACAGTGAGGGTTGTTGTCATCACCTTAATATTGTATATACGCAATCTGTTATTTCTTAACTAATATAATTGTAAGGTATTCTTCTAATATATTGTGCACAGCCAACAAAAAAGAGAAAAATGCAAAACCAAAGGAAGGCTTTCTTTCTCTTAAAAGTCTTTTTTCTAAACCAACTGAGAGTCAGTTAGAGGGGTGTTCATTATCAGTATTGTTGCTGGCATTTCTGAAAATGTGCCAATTTTAGTCAAGTGGCTACTTTTCAAATGCAGTCCCTGGCCAAGATGAAGAAAGTTCATGAAGACTACATGATAATATTAAGCACTGACATAACAAAACAACATTTTTTACATGCAAAATATACAGGAAATATACACTGCAACAGGCTAGGATAGACAAATAACCAAATACACTTGCAAGCCTGACCACTTTAGACCCCAGATTAGAAAATTGGTGAATGAGCATATATTTTTTCCAAGTTTTGTTTTGCTTTCAAGTTCTCACAAATAAAAAAAAAAAAAGATTTTCCCACTATAGCCAGATCCAGTTTCTGTGGGGGGCGGGGGGGGGGGTGACAATTTGTAGTAATAACTATTTTCCTGCTGAAAACCACTGGTAAAACTATCCACATGTCTCTGAATATCTGTGAGTCCGAGACCTCCATGACAGATAGATATAAGTTGCTAGTGTTGATCGGCAGGAAATCTTCTCCAAAGCCCCACCCACCACCTCACACCAATCCACCCAGGGTTTTACTCCCAAATAAATTTGCTGGTAATACAAACCGGATCAACTTGTGGTTTGTGTCCACGTGTACTAGAGACAAAGGCCCTGGTACATTCTGCGTACAACACAGCCAAGACTTGACAACCTTTATATGATGCGCATGGAATCAACCCTATGCATGGAGGCTGCAACTCTTCTCCACCGAACCCTGTAGCCCATTGACTGCAGCCCTGCATTGACTATCCTGTAGCCTGCATTTGGTAGATCATTCTTGACAGAAGAAACCAAATTGTCAAGTTCCCTAACACAGAGCTCATACTCTTTTATTCTTCTTAAGATTGTTCTTCTTGAAACACCCATCAGTGTGGCTATGCAAGGCACAGGAAGTTGAGTATGGAGCATTTCTTTCAAACATTGTTCTTCAATCAAAATCTTGGGTCGTCTATTGGTGGCAGCGACTTCCTGTGTGACACATGGGGCTGGACGTTCCAGATGTGCCCTCACAAGGTCAAAGAGCTCTTGCAAAGCCAGGGTGATAGCAGGAGGTACTTTCAATGTGATTAGACAGGGCCTGCAGAAGATACAGCTCCTGATGACAAAGGAACTCCAGGTAATCCAAATTTAGTGGAGTCGCGCTGAATCCTATTTCTATTTTATGCAGAAGACTTTCGAGAAGGTGGTATCTGAGCTGTTCACAGAACAAATTATAGTTAATGAGGTGTCAAGATCTTGTCTCTGATCACACACTAGGCCTACCATTCAAAAGTTTTAATTATGAAAATGAAATGTTTTTGTTTTGTGAGGTGCTTGTTCATGTATGATGATGTAGTGGCTGCTCTGTTTGACCGTGGTAAACCTTTTCACAAACAATATAAGTGAAGAAGTATGACATTAGATCTAAGGACCAGAGTATAATAAAGTTAAATAAAATCCATCAAAAACACTTACTCAGTGGAGATTCCAATGTAGTAGGCAGACAACTTTATGGCTTTAATAATGAGTGTATTTAGCAGCTACAAGGACAAAAGATATTATAAACCTCTCCATTTAATGCTAATTTAATAAACATTAACAGATAGCACTTAAGGTGGTTTCGCCTATAGTCTGCTAACACTAACCCGAGAACTAATATCTGAGGAGCGTTCTTCCCAGGATTTGAATTTATTAAATTGGCTTTGTGATGTTGTATTAAGAAATTTTATTCACAATGCAATTTACCGTACATTGGCCCATTCTTTTATATACGGTAAGACGAAGCGGAAATTCGAGCGAGCGAGTGCTGTGCAGACGCGAGCGCGTAGAGGGGATGGGTTTTCAGCACTCGAGCACACGCACGCGCGTGGTTCGACTTTTGGCCCTAATTTAACGGCGAGCGAGTGAGTGAGTGCTGTGCAATCGCGAGCGCGTAGAGAGCATGGATTTTCTGTTTTTATGCGCACGACTTTTGGCACTAATTTAACGCCATAGAAATGTGTGTTTAAAAGGGGAGGAGATCGGGTTGCAGCGCTGGTGTGAGCGGTTTCTCCGGGCAGTTCGCTCGAGGCTAACGTGGCTTTGGGAACGTGGTGTACCCGTCACCCATGCCAGGGAAGAAATCAAAACCGAAATGCTAGGAATATGGACTTCATCTTACGTCAAGCGTTTTCCCCTCCATTGACGCCCATAAAGAAAAGGCTTAAAGTCCATATTCCTAGCATTTCGGTTTTGATTTCTTGTCAGGTAAGTCTTTATGGCCAGATACATTCGCGAGAAATTTGGTGATTTGTGGTGACTGTTTTAATACATTAAGTTGCGTTACGCATTTTCACATTAAGCGTTTTAGAATGTCCCGTGGCAGGTATCCCCTTCTATTGCCCTAGGGAGGGTTGTAACCCTCGTCTGTATATTAATAAAGAATAATCCTTCTATTCCTGTCTCATGTATCTGGACCTCCCCAGCAATTTAAACGAAATTTGCGTGGCAAGCGGTTACAAGTGAACCCGTTTAAGTTTAGCGCTCATACTTCCGTCCATATGTTTAAGACCCACCTTGGCTGACTTAGCTGACATGTCCTGATTTCATAATCTTCAAATTTGTAATCTTTTCTCCTTCATCTAACTCCATGTTTTTAACTTCTTGTCATTTTCTTGCCGTTTGACTCATAGAAAATTATCAGACTTAAATGACACGTCAGCCTGTGCAGACAGCGATTTCAATGTTTTAATAAATTGGCCAGCAGGTGGGGGCAGTGCTCAATTTCATTAATGCCATTCAGAAAACTTTCAGGCTTTATGTCTTAATGAACAGCCTAGAAAAGGACAAAGCATTATATTACTGATGCATACAGCAGATCCCCAACTCAGGCTGTGTTGCATATTCTTAACAGTGCTACAGTATGTTCACACAGCCAGTACAAACAAACTTGCAAGATCTAGACCAGGGGTCACCAACCTTTTTAAAACGGAGAGCTACTTCACGGGTACTGAGCCATACGAAGTTTGATATCAGTTTTAAACGCCCTCCTAAACATGTCTAAACTTCATGCATGATAAACATGTTTAAATGCTTTTTTATATTCAATTTCAAATCTATATAAATGCAATGTGATAGATTAGAAACAGGACAAAATAAAATTTTAGATGATGTTCGCTGGTGAGTTGTGCTATTTTATAGAACAGGTCCCACGGGCAACTCATGTGGTCATTGGGGGCATCCTTGGGGCACCATGTTGGTGACCCCTTATCTAGACCTACCACATCAGGTAGGAAGGTGCCTATTTCTACCAACTATTCAGACCATCAGACCCAAACCATACATTCAGTCATGCACAGGCACTCCACCAGAGGGCTCTACATTCTGTCCTACATCTGCTCACCTTAGACCCACACTCAGTCTCCATCCTGATTTCTACCTACTACTCGGACTATCTCACCAAAACCAGTCCTGTGGCCTGTTCTATGAAGCGGGGTTACTGGCTTATTGGGGAAACTTGTCGGATTTCTTGATCGGGACCTTCAACTGCTCTGCCATAGAGAGCATCCTAACATGCTGCCTTACGGTCTGGTATGCGGGCTGCTGGTGGCCTCCTACCGCTCTGCCATAGAGAGCATCCTAACATACGGCCTTACGGTGTGGTATTCGGGCTGCTGGTGGCCTCTATGACTTTTTTTGTAGACAGTCCATCTGTGTGGTGCTGTTTGCACGAATTGTTTTGGGAAATGCACTTACAGTTTTGCAGATGTTAAGGGTGATTCAGAAATGCATCAAAGCAACTGAGGAACTGCAATGTCACTGTACAGTTACTTATAATGGCGCCAATGTAATGTGTAGAGTGGCAAATAAACTGATTCACCATTTACTCTCATGTACATCACTTAAAATGCTTGTTTTAAATGCAAATGTGTGAATGTAAATCTAAGCAGTAAAGCTACAATTTACATTCTGTTTGCATGGTGGAAAGAACATTTAATCTGCCTTTTAAGTGTGATTAGAATATCTAATGCCTGTGTGCTTGTAATAAGATGGTCGCTGGTTCAAACCCAGCCACAGCACATCTCTGCGTCCTTGAGCGAGGCCCTTAACCCCCAGCTCACTGGGCATCACTATGGGTGGCTGCCCTTCGCAGACAACTTACTCTGTTTACTCTAAAAAAAAGAGAGCAAGTTGAGAGAGAAGTTAAGACAATTTCTCCACAGGGACCAATAAAGTATCAATTATTATTACTGTATGAGAGACTGTCTAATATCAGATAGATAACAGACTCATACTGTGCTGAGCTTGTCTGAGAGAGATGATTAGCAAATGCTCTCCCACAGTATCTCAGCACTCTGTACAAAGAACTTTATATGCTCAGTATCTGCTCCTGTTTATCTAATTGTTCTCATTTTAACTGGATGTTAAGGAGTAAATTAATAAACGTCATGTAAGTGCACATTAAAATGCTTTTTCACTGTTACTTAAGTTCCCATGTGAACAGCCAATCAGATCAGCCTGATGTGTGTCTCTCTGTTTCCTCTCTGTTTCCTGCCCTTTCATCCCGACCACGACCATGATCTCTCACTTAGCAGCAGAGCAGTTTATTCTAAACAGTGGAAGCACAAAAATGTTCAGACTCTTTGGTCTTCTCATTTTTCATTAGTAAGGCCCTATAATATAAATTATTTTGGGATTTTAATATTTTCATTTATCTGTATGATGTGATCAGTGGAATTTGGGCCATTTAATCTGCATCATAGTTAATAGTTATTTAGATTACTATTATATGTCTTATTTGATTATGATTTTTTTTGTTTTTCTGTTTTTGCAGACACTGCACTGACTACAGATGTTGTTCAGCCCAGTCACCTGATGAGGGTTCAGCTTGGAGACAGTGTGACCCTGACATGCTTCTGTCAAGGAGAAACAACTTTTGTTACTTTGTTTAAGCAAGCTGTTGGTCGGAAGCCCCAGCCCATGGCGAAAGCACTTCTCTACGTACCTGGTGAATTTTACAAGGAATATAAAAGCATAAACGTTACTCCTTACTGAATGCAGAGGGGAGTTTTAACCTCACTATTTCTAACGTGGAGCCGTCAGATTCTGCAGTGTATTATTGTGCTGCTGTGTTTCTTCATGAGGTCACCTTCGGGAATGGAACCTTTGTCATAATCACAGGTAAATGAGATTCCAACTATTTTCATATTTGCTTTATTATAATGTCAGTAAGATTATTCCCTGCAAAATAATTTTGACAGTTTAGTTGTTTGTCAATATAAAATTAGCAAAGATACCTTATTGTCTGCTTTGTTCCATAAATGTTTTTCTAAACATCAAACAAAAATCATTCATTATTATTATTATTATTATTATTATTATACAATTTGTTGCATTTTGCTTGCTGTCAGCCAAAAGCCTAACCTTCTCTTTATACAGATGTTAATGTTACACATTGCAGCCTCTTTAAAACAAATAACATAAAAAAATGTTTGAGTTGTTATATACAGTATAGGACTGTGCAAAAATCTTAAGCAACAAAAGAAAATTATTTTTGACGTTATTTATCTGAGCAGTCAGTGTGTATTCACTCTGAAAAAAAAAAATGCATGATTTAACATATGAACTAGGGATGTGCACCATTCAGAACTGATTTGAGAATGAAATTCTCAAATACGTATCCTAAAATTCAGGATTTTGAATACATATATGAACTTGAATTTCAGTTCATTTTGTTAATCTGAATTACATTTGAATTGTGGTTGAAAACAGGTTGTGGCATTGAAATTTATATTTGAATTTAAAGAAGAAGAACGAAAAAGGTTTTGGATTCAAATTCAAGTTCATATACGTACTGTAGGTGTAGCTTTTACTAAAATATGAACTTTAATTTAAATATGAATTATACATAAACACATTAACATTGTTATACATCATTGTTATAAAAATGTCGTTTTGTAAAGAATGAAATAATGCAACATTTGAAGTGTCACCTAAAATAATAATTATACTGTCATTTTGTGCACCATGGTGGATCTGCTCATAGGAAGAGCTGAGTGTCTCTCCTTAAAAGTCAGTGTTGGCTGCAGTGACGGCAGTTTCTAACCTAAGAAACGTCCCAAACACTTTTCCTGCATCAAAAGTCAAACTAGTCCCTATTCCTGCCATGAAAGGTTCACATAATGTCACCGATACCTGAACCAACCATGTTTATCAGAGGATGCCAACCCTTTGGCTGCAGCTTTCTCTGCACACGCTGAGAGAGTCTTCAGTGTAGCAGGAAAAGATTTCAGGCCAGAAGATTGCAAATTAAATCATGAAACCTTTGAAGATATTATGCTGAATAAATGTAATAATAATGAAAAATTAGCAATGTGTATTGGAATAAAGCATAATTGTATTTGCCATGACGTTTTGCTTTTCGCTGTAGTGCTATGGTTGAACGGAAAAACTTACTTTTGTGTGCATAAGAAAATAAATAGGAGGAACTACGAAACCAAGTAATTCCTTTTACTATGTATACTTTTTCTTTAATGTTAAAAGATAGACAAACTAGTAATGGGCAAACAGCTCTTCGGCTCTTGAATTAAATTATGCAGGTACTACAGCAAAATGCTCAAAAATACCAAACACATCAAGAGCTAAATATGCAAAAACAATAAATACCTTCCTGTGGAAAAGGGGCAACATAAACCAAATGTAAAGTCACGAAAATCATGAAATATAAAGTACACTTTACACACTTCATTTCTTTGAATTGAAATTAATTATATTCATCTACCTTCATACATTAATACAAGACATTATATGATTATAATGTTTGTTATTATCATATAATTTTTATTTAGGTATTATGTAGGTGCAGTTAATGTATAGTGTTACCTGATATATACTAATAAGCAGTAATACAATAAAAAGAGAGAAGAATGTCAGCTGTTCTCCAAGAAGTTACTGATTTCTTGGATGGCTAGAAGAACATCGATTCAGTTCCCAAAAATCTGTAAGAACAATTTTTGAGGATCTGTATTTTCCATTGTTATTCTCAAAGGGCTGTCATCATGACTATTTTGCTTTTCAGGTAAAGACTCCAACAGCAGGACTGTGGTACAGCAGCCTGTGTCTGACACATTGCAGCCAGGAGACTCTGTGAGCCTGCAGTGTACGATAGAGACTGGGAGCTGTGCAGGAGAACACAGTGTTTACTGGTTCAGACATGGATCAGGAGAATCCCTTCCTGGAGTCATTTACAGCCATGGAAACAGCAGTGATGAGTGTGAGAAGAGCCCTGAGGCTGGATCTCCTACACGGAGCTGCGTCTACAGCCTCCCCAAGGGGAACCTCAGCCTCTCCGATGCTGGGACTTACTACTGCGCTGTGGCCATGTGTGGGGAGATGCTGTTTGGGAACGGCACATAGCTGGATATAGATGGTAACACCCAGTGTGGGGAGATGCTGTTTGGGAACGGCACACAGCTGGATATAGATGGTAGCACCCAGTGTGGAGAGTATATCTGCTTCAAAGTTTTATTTAGCTTATTCTGCTATTAAGACATTTATTTCTTTTTTTAATGTAATGAATTTTCTAATTTAAGTGCTTAAATTAAATTACACAGATGTTAATTTAATAATTATCCATCCATCCATCCATTTTCCAAACCGCTTATCCTATTGGGTCGCGGGGGGTCCGGAGCCTAATTTAATAATTATTTCAAATATTAATATCCATCCATCCATCCATTTTCCAAACCGCTTATCCTATTGGGTCGCGGGGGGTCCGGAGCCTAATTTAATAATTATTTCAAATATTAATATAAATTGTTAAAATGCAAAATACTAGAAGTTCATGTTAAAAATGGACTATTTACAAAACAACTGCTGTAATGTGTTATCGATTTGATCTTTAACTAATGTAATGTAAGCAAATGGGAAATGTGTCTCTATATCATTATGCTGAAATCTATCTCTTTGTTACAGGCTTTCAGAAGCTGCTGGATCCTCTTCACTCTGGCTTGCTGATAGTTTTATCTTGCAGCATTATTCTGAACGTTGCTCTCATTTGTATAAGATGTAAACTGACCTGTACACACTGTGCAGGTACGCTGCCCGGCTTTATGCACTCAGAAGGACAAAATGTAGATTTTAACAAATTATAGAAATATAAAATTGTTTTATGATAGATAACATTTTCATATTAAAACCACTCTTGCAGGTAATACAGTTTTAAAATCCATTATTAAATCTCACCTTATTTATATAAACCTTTTTGTACTGTAAGATTTACATTTTTGTATTATATCTTTCATATTTTGCAAAATCTATTGAAATATACATGTTGCAATAAGTTGCATATCAATAACTTTTATTACCAAGATCTCCTTTATAGCAATTTTATTATATATGATATATGAGAACAAATGACACGTATCCAAACATGCACACTTAAATTGACAGAAGTCATTTTTACTTTCATTTTTGAGACAAAAAGGATGTTGATTGCTTGAAAATTCGGAATGTTATCTGACCACGGTATGATACCGTGCGAAATTAAATAATATATTGATGTGTTATATATTTTAAACAGATGAAAAGAACAGTGATATATCAAAAGTGGAATGGTCACGCAAGCAAGTATGTAATAAATATTTCAAATTACAAATCGTCAGTAAAACAAATGAACCTCAGACTGATTTCCATCCTGGGATCAGCATTTTAAGTGCTATTTGTGAAAATAGGTAATAGCAAACCGATTTGATCCATCCAATTCTGCCATCTTTGTCTCCACAGTGCCATGACGAGGACACACTGAATTACGCTGCCCTGAACCTTAAGAAGCCAAAACCCAGGAGACAGAAGAAAGACGGGAATAATGACACTCTGTATTCTGACCTCCGCTACAGAGATTATGAATAAAGATGCTTCTCATTCATGTCAGTCACACAGAGTGTTCAGGGTGTAGCTTTAATAATGTTCAGAGGAGGGCAGGGGAGCCAGTGCTTCTGAGACTGAATCACGGGATTTTACGGAGCACCGGTGCTGAGTTTGGTGTCAGTGTGTTTGGGGCGCATTTTTACTGGAAGTGCAAATGTTCAAGCCAGACTGGGGGCTGAGGGAGGGGGAGAGGGGAGCCACAGAGATTATTTCTTCATGGCATGGGGGGGAATAAGCGGCTTTAATGTTGTGGAAAGGCTGAGTTGCTGCAATCAGTTCTTTGATGTCACACATGCTTACTTGTCTCCCTTGTGTACCATGCTGAATGGTTTGGGGCAAACGCACAGGGACTGATCGATTATATTAAACAGATGAAAGAAACTGAATGAAAATTTCAAGTGTTCTTAAATTACGTTTTTCATTTAATTGTGTGTTCTGGATGTATTTTTGAGTATATACATGTACCTGTATATGTACCTGTATATATACCTGTGTCGTTAATAACGATGTGGATAATTAAGAAAGAGGAGTTTTGTTTCTTGCTCCCTGTCTTGTTACTTGGCTCACAAACATACACACACATAGACACACACACAAACATACACAGACACACAAACACACACACACATAGACACACACACACACAAACACACATGCACACATGCACACACACACACTGCTACGGCTCTGTAAGAACACTACCATGCTCTTTTGTGTGAGTGGGGTGGGGGGTGTTAAATAAGATGAAAATGACAATGGCTGTACTTTTGTTATGTCAGTTGTGTTTCTATAGTCATTGTATCATATTCCACAAGCTTTTATTCTACAAGATGTACAAGCCAGTCAGTGTATTCAGTGGGGTGTTCAGGAGTCATTAGGTTCTGAAAAATGTCTTGCATTTAAAACATAATGTACTTTTGAATACTTAAGTATTTTTAGATGCAAATACTCCAGTACTTTAACTGAAGTAAAAAATTAACTGAAAAACTTTGAGTATTATTTGACGAGGAGTATCTATACTTAACTCAAGTAGTGAAGTTGTGTACTTTGTCCACCTCTGTCCAAAAGTGACATACAGCTGTAAGCTGTTTGGGTTTGTTTGTCTGCTGAGTGCTTCTCTGCAGTGCTGCAGATGTTTCCACTGGTTAGATGCAGCTCAGGAAGACTGACCCACTGACTGCACTGTGCTGGACTCACTTTGCAAAGAGTAAAAACCACACAGACAGAACAATATCTGCTTCTTGTAAGACCCTGTTTCCTCTCTACCTCACCCAGGTCACGCTTTCAAGTATTCAGCCTAAGTTATTTTATCCAAACAAGCCACCATTATTATTCATGCAGCTGGACATTTGACTGGAGCACATGATTGCTACATATCACTACTGTACATGGAACGGAATGTACAGTTTTCACAACAGAACTTTAGAAAAGCAAAATTCTCATCAGTCCACATCTCTAACCACCACACATCCTAGGGCTCCCATTTATAATGGTACATTTTTGTTTTATTCACATTCTTTTTCATCACACAGATAAACACCATCCATTAATCTTACAGCATGTATCCTGGTCAGGGTGATGGGGACGACACCACCTATATCGAGTGTGATTTAAGGCCAAGACCTTAAAAGGGAGAGTCAAGACTGAGGCTTGTTACAAGAGCAGTGGGGCACAAAACAACAAACAACATCATTATGAATGTAAAAGAAATGGATGTATATATAAATATAGGGTAATAATAGAAACAAAAAAATAAGAATATATTACATACAGAGGAATATTATAGGAATATTAAAATTAACTTATACACAATCCTTAACTTATACACAATCCTATTGCATGTAACATTATTGCTCATGTGCCAGATATTAGCCTCCCAAAGGAAGCTGCCACACAGGGCATAATGCACTGGCTCAATGCAACACTGCACATCAGTGAATAAGGAGGAACAATATTGCAGATCAGCAGCAGATAGAAACTGTATCAGAAGACAGTGAACAGGGGAAAAGTTCAATGAGCAGAGTGCAGATTATAAAGCCTGACTGCTGTGGGGCCCAATGACCTGCGGTACCGTTCTGTCACACGCCGGGTGTCTGAGTCTCTTACTGAAGGAGCTGCCCTTACGGGCCTCCATAGTCTGCTGGGGGGGTGAGAGGTGTCACATAAAATTGATGACAGCCTTGTTATCAGCCTGCTCTCATCCATCTACTCTACAGTGCCAAGGGACGCTCCTCCCTGATGATGAGAGGAGTCTAAGCATGTGGACATTTGGGATAATGTGAGTTCAGAACTGGATGGTCAGCTGTACGACTTCCAGTCTGTAGGCAGACTCATCACCTTCAGTTATGATGGCAAACACAGTAGTATCACCTGCAAAATTCAGGATCTTCACTGGAGCAGCAGTGATTTGTGTAGAAATTGAAGAGAAGAGGGAGAGCACAGAGCCTGGAGGAGCTCAGTGCTGAGGGTCAGCGTGTCTGATGTGTGCTGTAAGCATACAGATGTCCTGCATTTGTGGAACATTTTGTTTGTGCTGCTGTTTATATGTGTTGTTGACGCTGCAGTCAGTAATTTTCCACTAGCAGTCTCACCTCTGCATTTTACAGGAAGACTGACCGACTGAGAGCAGGGTGTTTGTGTCTCTCTTCTCAGTGAGCGAAAACCACACAACCATCAGGTCCTCAGCTCAGGCCCACTGCTTCACTAGAAAAACCACAAAGGGTATTTTTATCTAAAAGTGGGTGAGCAAGTGAGATGTTATTGACAGCATGAATTTGTCTACTAACATTTTAAATTCAAACCTAAAAAGCAGTATGTCCAGGATGTCAGTAATTACATTTAGTCAGTATGAACAATTTGGGTGCAATAATATAGAATAATGTAGAATTTTGCATAATTCAGTTAATACCAGTAAGATACCGATCATTAACACTATAAGGTCATGTTGCTGAATCTCATTGTTAAAGTTAAATGAATCTACGCATTTTTATACACACAAGACTGTGCTTAGTTCATCTTTCAGTCAAAATCACACAGTGAGGCAAATCTGACCATCTTAATTGTTTTTGCTTGTGTGGAATGGCATCCCATGCAGGCCTGTGCTCTGTGCTTCCTGGGACAGGTCCCACCCTCTCCAGACCCCGATGAGAATTAGTAGTCGCTGGATAAAAGATTGACAAAAGATAAAAATACAAAAGTCATTCTTGCTGTCTAACCTCTGATTACTGCATGACATTTCTGATTTCTGATAACTGATAAGTAGAAAATATGTTTAGTCTCTTGCTTGGTGGTAAGAAAAAAGGAGAACCACAAAGAGCACAGTCATTTTCAAGGTTATTTCTCACTGGTCAGTGTGAAAGGCTGCGTCATTAATATAACGCCGGGCTCAGCACAGTGACTGCACCTGCGCTGCACTGTAGAACACAAGCCAGGCTGCAGACCATCAGCCCTGAAAGTTAAAACAGGACTCGTATGTGTGTCATGTGGTGTTTAATAAAAATTTACAGGACAGAACATAGTGGATTCAGTTTCCTTTGCTCTTACACTCCCAGTCCAAAGTGTGGCCACGACTGCTGTCAATGCATCTGTCTCTTTTTTCACCTTAATTTTTCACCTGTGTTATTCACCTTAATATCAAAAGGCTCCAAAGCAGTACAGTAATGCAGAACAAATATTGTAACTAACAAGGAAGTGGGGAGGTAATGGACAGAAGTGTTGGTTTTTGGTAACTCCACTCCTCTGACCTCCACTGTAATTTTAGGTTCCTTGGAACAATATTGTAAACCAGTCATCACACATCACACACATAAAGTCGACACCAACCTTAAGTTTGACACTCAGATAAGGTTAGTTGTCAAGTCAAGCTTTTTACAATTGAGGCAGTTGGCCAAAATAAAGCCAATTCTTTCTAGGCAGCACTTTGAGACAGTAATCCACTCTTTTGTCACTACTAGTTTGGACCACTGTAACGCCCTCTATGTTGGGGTTAGAGGCTCCACTATTGTTCACCTCCAGAAGGTTCAAAATGCTGCCGCACATGGAAATATGAGCATGTCTCCCCCATTTTAGCCTCACTCCACTGGCTGCCCGTACATTTTAGGATTCATTTTAAAATTCTGTTATTTGCTTTTAAAGCCCTCAGTGGTCTTGCTCCATCTGACCTCTGTGAGCTGCTTCACCCTTACACCCCCACCCGCTCTCTCAGGTCAGCTGATCAGCTGTTCCTGACGGTTCCTAAGACTCAGCGTGAGCTTAGAGGGGATCGAGCCTTTGCAGTCGCAGCTCCTAAAATGTGGAATGACTTGCCTTTTCACATTAGAGAGGAATCCCCTCTGTCCGTTTTTAAATCTCTTCTAATCTCTTCTCCTTCACCTTTGACACATTGTGAGATGTTAATTTTAATAGTAAATCTTATTTTAATCTTAGCCTTTTCTTTATTAATTAATTGATTTTTTTAAATTTTTATTAATGGCCTTTTACTCACATTGAATGTTTTGGTTTTTATTAAATTTCTTTTACTTCGTTTTTAAGTGTGTGAATGTTTTTATTTATTCCTTTGTGCAGCACTTTGGTCCATAAGGTTGTTTAAAGTGCTTTTCAAATAAAGAGCTGGATTGGATTACATTGGAAGATGGCTCAACAAATCTCTTTCACAGAATGTAAAATTCGACAGAGGGCGCAAGGTGACATTCTGTCAGGGGCCCAGAATTTTTAGCTACACCTCTGTGTTACTGTGTTTTTTTTGTTCTAGCCATCAATAACTCTGGAGTTGCTATATCGCCACCTGGTGGTGAAAAGATCAGACAAAAATATGTACACATGTTACCAACAGTTTGAAATTGAAGTGCAGAGTTAACAGGTTTAATTAATCGTCCCCACGGATGCCAGTCATGAAATTTGAGAATTGCAAATTAAAACACAGGAAAAAATCAGGAACACTACAAGATAAAATATTTAGCAAACACTCAATGTGCATCCAGGGTGACAAGGGACAACTGGAGGATGATATGACAATCTGACAGTGACATTCACAGCACTTTATATGTTGCCAAAAACAGAAAAGGGGATTAAAATCAAGAATCAGAAATCATGTATGAGGGTGGGGCTGCTTGGTGGTGCAGTGATTAGCACTGTTACCTCCCACCACTGGGACTCAGGTTCGAGTCTCCGCCTGGGTCACATGTGTGGGGAGTTTGCATGTTCTCTCTTGCTAAATTGGCCGTAGGAGTGCATGTGTGTGTGAATGGTGTGTGAATGTGCCTTGCAATGAGCTGCCCCCCCGTCCTGGGTTGTTCCCTGCCTCGTGCACAGATCCTGCCAGGATAGGCTCTGGACCCCCCGCGACCCAGTAGCATAAGCGGTTTAGACAATGGATGGATGTATGAGGGTGAGTCACAATGACGACAGCTGCTCTGTTGACTTGGTCCCAGGAGTCGTCAGCGTTGGTCTGCCGGGGCCCCCGTCCTGTCTGTGGAAGCACCCGTCTTGTTGGCTGTTCTCTCTGCCTGGGCCCCCTCTCCTGCTGCCTCACGTTTGGGTTGAAGTGGCTCCCCAGTGCTTCTGTAAAGCTCTTTGTGTATCTTAGAAAAGGGCTGTATAAATGTAACATTCATTCATTTATTCAAGGTCCCAGCCAGAAGAGTGCAGTACTACACTGTCCCCCACAGCCTGAATCAGCTGGATGTTATAGGATTAAGACACTTCCTGCATTAGGCCATTTACCCTCAGTGTATTTCCATACCCTGACAGGATGGATGACAATACTATGGCCCTAATTTTCAATACACAGTTTTCACAGGAGTCTCACCCTCATCCACATTCTCTGCATTCCTTATCTCATGCTTCTTTGCCACCCGCATCTCCTCTGCCTGCTTTGTCTCATTTTCCCACAATTGAAACACCGTCCAATTTGTCTCTGTTTTAGTTCTACCACATTAGTCCCTGAGCAACCAGTCTGATCCCGTTCCTCTAATTTCAGACGCATCTGGCTTATCTGATTGGGACTGAAGCTGCTGTTACTAGGAAAACCACATTCGTCCCACTGGGGCAGGTCTGACACCGCGTCCTTCCCATATGTCTCCCATAATTGTTGTACAGAATTTCAGCTGGAGTTCTTTCCCAGAAGCAAGTAATTTCACTTTAGCACCTGTTCAGTAAAAGTCAAGTAGGTCTTTAATGTTATTTTTAACTTTACACAGTTGAGTATAGTACAGTTACAAAAGAAACTGTTTCCCTCGGACCAAGGTGCTACTTAAATTAACAGAAGACTAACACATACCAACCTAGCAACATACTGTATGGTGCATAATGAGCAAAAACTGTGCAAACATTGCAGGACAGTGCAAAAAGAGAGGACAACAGACACCAACGAGCACAAACAGCACAGTAAACCCAGTACTGAGAAGGCGCAGTTTGGTTGTCCAATGAGGTAGCAATAAAAATAAATAAAAGTAACTGTAAACATGGCGACAATAAGATAAAAAATAGTAGTTAAATAATAAAGTGTGTTAATGAGTGTATGTGTGTGTGGTATCAGATTAGTCCCTGAGAGTTCAGTAGTCTGACGGCATGGGGGATAAAGCTGTTTGAGTCTGGCTGTAAAGGCCCGAATGCTCCGGGACCTATTTCCAGAAGGCAGGAGGGTGAAACGATAATGTGAGGGGTGGGTGGGGTCATCCACAATGGTGGTGGCTTTGCGGATGCAGTGTGTGGTGTGAATATCTGTGATGGAGGGGAGAGATATGTTAGGGTTATCTTCTTCTGAAGATGCGCTGGAAACAAACCAGTCTCTGAACACAGAACAACGCAGACAGCTGTGATGACGTTTTACTTGCTGCAAGGTGTAGGGAATCCACTTGCAGAGTCTCCGCAGTTTCAGCAAAATGATGGTTTATTGAACAGCAAAAATAATACAATGTAATACAGTGTAGAGACACACCGGGTACTGAAAGGCAGCTCAGATACAAATTGAAGACAGTTCTTCACCCCCCTTTATACCCAAAAAGGCCCTCCCCACCAAGGTGTTGTGTGTAGGTGTTGTGAGTGAATTTACATATAAAGAGTGACCCCCTGGAGTGTGAGGATCCTGAGACAGGGACGGGACAGGACAGGGTGGAGACTTTTATGATCATTGTAATTCAATTCTTATCACCTTATCTTATCCTTATCACCATAGTGGTGCCAACTGGAA
>NW_026043616.1:0-32877 GCF_023856365.1 Brienomyrus brachyistius
CCCATGCTCTCTCATCCTGGACTAGACTAGCCACTGGGGGGGGGGAGGGGGGGGGCATGGCGTGCGGACAGTGAGCGATGCTGCGGCCAATCAAAACCGGCCATGTGAACAACACCCCCGAAGCAGTGGCAGCCTACCTCGCAGGCGAATTCGGGACCTTATTGTGCTGAGCCTATGTGGGGGGAAGGGTGGGGGGTCCTTTGTCCAGAGGGACCACGCCCAGGAAGAGCTGGACATGATATATAATTTTAGTGCACACTGATAAATGAAGTGCACACACACACACCACACACACGCATAAATGCACAGGTGCACGCACGTACGTACACGACACACACACACACACGCCGATGACATATATACAATGAGAGATGAAAGCAGAGGGAGGTGCACGCCTTGCGTTAAACTTTAAGAATGCCATGTGTGGGCACCAGCAGCAGCGACGTTACCATCCCATGGCGCCCGAGTCCCACGCCTTGGTTTCACATGAAGGACGCCCCTCCGCCCACATGATGAACCCCACCGTGACCTCCCCGAACCATTCCCCAGCTATTTCTGGGAAGATCGAACAAGAACGAACAAAGAAAAACACAGGCACCACAAACAAGCTTTGCAAAGTGCAGCCATTTCACGCTCCTGTCTAATAAAATGACCCATCAATTATTTTGATAAACTGAAACCTTGCATGCGGATTTCGTCCTCGTGTTCGACACTTTGGCCAAACTGCTGTTTCTCTCCCCAAACGCCATTTTCCATCGTCTCCCCCCCCAAGAACCACCACATTCACCAAACTGTCACAGAGATGCAACGATGCTGAATGAAAAACAGGCACAAAGTGGACCGCTGAGCCGCCCACGAGGAGCCAGCTGGTCACCTGACCCTGCGCTATAGCCGCTGGTGCACTCGTACAGCGGCAGCTGCCATACCACGCTGCTCCTTCACCACGTACCTCACGTCGCCCCCCCCCAGGGCTACGCGAAGCCAAGCCTCTTCCTCCCACCCAGTAATCTCTGCTTCCGTTTTTCTCTGTGGCCTCGTTCGGCTTTGTTGACATTCCACGGATTCCCCCCCGCCCCAGGATACGCTGGTATCCTGCCGGGGGGCTGCGAGGGTCATTTAACAAGAAGCCCGCCTCCCCAGTACCCTCCTCATCTAACAGCCCGTTCCACTTATCATCATCGCCTCAAATCCCGACATCCTGACGTGACAAAGTCGTTTCGGTCAGAAACTCGATCAGCCGTGTCAGCAAAGTCGCTGAAGAGGAGCAGCTTAAATTCCTCAAACATCACTTCGAGGGACAGCATCCACCCCCCACAGGAAGCACAGGACCTATGAACAGGAAGTGATGCGTTTAGAATTTGAAGCTGCGGTTCACCAATGTGGAAAATTTTAACCAATACCGATAACTATTAATGAACTGAAACTGTGTGAAACGGTCTTGTGAGCAGGATCACAGCCGCAAGCTGGTACTTGGAGTTCCGTTGAAAGTGGTGGACGAGCTGATAAAATCCCTTATCCTCCTCGACGGAAAATGGCCGATCGTCCAATGCAATCGTCTCCGTTGTATCAGCAGTAATGTCCTTAGCGCTGGTGCTGCTCATTTTGAAATGAGCACCAAGTCGCTGAACCTGTAATGGTGAAAACTATTCACGGCCTACCCAGTGCGGTGGCATGGCATCAGTACAGACTGATTTTCATGGGAGGGGGGCCAACAAGGTTGTTAAAGAACGATCCAGGAGGAGTTTGCAGCCGGCAGCAGCGGCGGCTACGGCTAGCGAGGCCTCGCATTTTTACACCCCATTCTGGACACGTTCTCGCTGCATCACGGCCTGTTTCTAACTGAATTTAATCTGAAACTTCAGCAGGGCTAAAACAAACGAGAGAGAGACAGGCTGATTGCTCTAAAGGGCATATTTGACGGCATGATCAGCAGCGGCAAGCCCCTTGTGAGCCACTGCTGCCAGACCAGCCTCTGAAAGATTTATTTTTCTTTACGAACCTCTTCCGCATTAATAGCTCCAACGCTTGCCTGTGGTCCAGCTCACTGAACCTCTCAGGAATTGCTCTCTCAGCTGACAACCCCCCCCCCCGTATGACTTATTAACTTGTTAACTTGACGGGTGTGGGGCCCGGCCTGTGAAAAGCGGGTCCATTCCCCTTCCCGCCAAAAACTCCAGCAGCCTGACACCCCCAACCCGGATGAAGGGGCGCTGGAGCGTGAGAAGGCAGCTGTTTGGGAAGGGAGAGGTACTATGAGCTGAATGGAAATGGGGGAGAAGGGTGGGGGGGGGGCGGGGGGCAGGCACTCTGCACAAGGGGACAAATCACCCCCTCCCCAACCCATAAGAGCAGGGGGGCCTTTCTCCTCAGTGAAATCCATCCGGAAAGTTCAATGGTGGCATCCTCTCGTCCGGTTTCCCTAGGAAACGGTACATAAGAATCCACTGCCTTTGCTCTCTCTCTCGCTCTCTCTCGCTCTCTCTCTCTCGGCAAAGGGAAAGCAGTCAGGGAGCTTTTAAGTTTTGGGGCGGGTATGGGGAGGAGGAGGGCCCCCCCCCCGGGCGAGCACCATTCCCGACGCCATTCTCCAACTGCTGCTGTGCACGTGCTCCGCGTCGACCTGCGTGAGACACGCCCCGGGAGCGCTAGCGGTCATGTGATGCGGCGCGTGGCCGTGTGTCGGATGGAATGCGTGTGCGCATGTGTGTGTGTGAGGGGGGGGGACTAAACCAGATCCGCACAGAAAAGTCAGCCAACACCTTTATGTTATTTCTCCATTTTAATGTCAGATAATCATATTTTAGACCCTGTCTTCCACAACCTCAACCCCCTGTGGGTGGGTGGTTGGGGGGGGGGGCAGAGGGGTGACTAGGCTGTCACAGAAGCAGCCCCAGAGGCAGTTTTCGCTCATCATGGGTCAGCTTAATGAGTAAAAGTTGCGTCACTCTTCAAAGCCCTCGGAGCCTTTCTCTGCTCAAAGATTCATCTCTATTCGGATATAATTGTGAGATCCCACTGAGTTCTGGCGCATGGGGATTTGATTCTATATAAAAATGGCGCGATGATACAGTGCAAACAGCAAGGATTCACTGAAGAGCCCGGCCACCCACTCCCCTCATGGCCAAGCCCCCGCCCCCCCCGCAGGAGCCATGGGTGGCAGATAGACCCTGGGGTGAAGACTCACATTCCATGGAGGGGGGGAGGCTGAAACCTGATGTCAGTTGCTCCCTTGGACTTGTCCCAACTCCTGGGGCAAGCAGGGCAGGTCGCGCCCCCACACAAGCGACCAAAGACACGTATACAGCGGATGGGCCTCGGCCAATGTGGACCGCGGACCTAAGAGACACACATAGTCACGCCTGCCTTAAATGTTTATCCCCCCGACCGCATCTGAATAAAGCGCCGACAATGGAAATCGGTGTGTGTGTGTGTGGGGGGGGAGAGGTATGCAGGGAAACAATGCGTCTGGGAAGGGGAGGGGGGTCACATCCCTTTTAAAAAAAAAAGCGATAGACCTGTGCACTATGCCGTACATCCTCGAATCAAAAGAGACCCCCCCCCCCAAACAAAACTCAATATGAACAAGCAAGTAAGGATGAGAAGGTCCTGAACTCCACAGTTCTTGTGAAGAGGTGCAAGTTACTGTAGTCAGAAAAAGGGGAGATGGTGAACAGCACATGAACGGTCTCCACCCTGACTGAAAGGTAGCAATGGCGGAGAAGCGGCGGGGGCCATTTCTGCTCCGTCAGGGGCAGGATGAAGATGGAGGAGGGAGCTTTAGATGGAAAGCGATCAGAAGCTTCATCTAGCGGCCCAGCCTGGGCTGACAGACCTGTCGCCCCTGCTGCCATAGAGCGGCACCCCAAATTCAACCGGCCACCCAACACTCCCAGTAAGACCAGGGATCAGGGGAAAGGCTGTCATGCTTGGAATGGAAGTGGTAAAAGGGGGAAAAAACCGCGGTCCTCAGCTTCTCCACTTCGCTTCGTGACCTAACAACTTGCCCACTTCACTCATTCCAATTGTTCTCTGCAACATTAAGAATGAAAAAACCTCCAAAAAGCAGCCCCCCCCCCCCCCATAAGCAACACGCACCCAAACAAACGCATATCAGTCTGATGGCCTTAATAGCTACATTTGGACAATCGAGCATTCAGGAAGAATTGGAGCAGACACAGAGAGAATGGAGTGGTATCTGTTTATCCGTGCATTAGGCTGGAGGCTGGCGGGTTTAAAGGCTGGGGGGTGATAACACACCGCTGGCTGCTGCCCAGGAAGGCACTGTTTAGACAAACCTCCCACTTTTTCCTCTTTTTATACAGTTGAGCCAAAACAATGGAAACAGACACACAGTCCGCGATCTCCTCTCCAGCCAATCGACCTTGCCAGCCCTGGCTGGACCAATGAAATGTTCTGTTATAATATGGGATATACATGTGGTTGGTTGGTACCAGTAGCCAATTGCAGGGGTCTGCTAGACAGAGGTGCAGGATGACCTTTAAAAAAAAATAAAGCAGAGTGTAATAGTTTTGGCTTTGACTACGCAAACGCAGGACTGTGCAGAGCGTCATGGAGAACAGAAGCTACTGGAAAGCCATGCAGGAATTAACACCTACGACCAGCTGGCTTTCAAAGTAAATATCATCCCCCCAGCTCCCCCACCCCCCAACAGCAAGGTGCAAGCCTCATGCAGATGAATGTCTAAGGGGGGCCTGTGGGGGCCAGCCACAAAGTGAGTCGGGTACTTAAGCGGGGGCTTTGATGTTCGACGCCGCTGACATTTCAGAAGGAGGAGAATCTCCACCGTCACCTCAAACCGCAGCTAGACTACAAGGCAGGACAAATGACGCTCGAAAGATAAATGAAGAACTAAATTCATGCAGCCTAAACCCAATGGCGACCGGAGGCACACGTGTCACGTGCGTAACGGGCAGAACGCTATGAGCGTTTTTAAGAGTATCACTCATTACAGAGTCATTCACAGAAATCTGGGGGGGGGCGTTACTGCCGCAGGCACGGCAGCGGGAAAACAATGAGCGGTCCATCTTCTAAACCTCGCTGAAGATATGGACAAGGAAGTCTAAGATGGTGGCAATTCTTCCCCTCATCACAGTCATTCTTCCCAGGAACAATATGGGGGTGGTTTTTGCTTCCCCGGAAACTCCGAAGCCCCCTCTGCCTCTTAAACTGCCCTCGTCTGCCAAACCACCCCCTCCCCCAAGGATTACCCCGGACCCTGGCCAGGGACATAGACGACCACGGAAAAGCAAAAGACGCCGGTCAGGACTTAGCATGCATTAACTGGGGGGGGGGGGGGGGATTTAAACCCAAGGCTTCAGCCTGCAGTTAATTTTAGGGATTAATGATTATCATGTGAGGTGAGAGACACAGGCCACAACCCAGAGCGTCTGGCGAGTTTCGCTTATTTAGCCTCATCGCTGGACGGCAGCCGGTTATCAGACTGAGTGAGCAGACAGACAGGAGAGTAGGAAACCCCTCTTTGAACCGCCCATCAGCCGCTGGTCACACTGCAGAGGTACTACAGCATCACAGGGCTTTGAACCGCCCATCAGCCGCTGGTCACACTGCAGAGGTACTACAGCATCACAGGGCTTTGAACCGCCCATCAGCCACTGGTCACACTGCAGAGGTACTACAGCATCACAGGGCTTTGAACCGCCCATCAGCCGCTGGTCACACTGCAGAGGTACTACAGCATCACAGGGCTTTGAACCGCCCATCAGCCGCTGGTCACACTGCAGAGGTACTACAGCATCACAGGGCTTTGAACCGCCCATCAGCCGCTGGTCACACTGCAGAGGTACTACAGCATCACAGGGCTTTGAACCGCCCATCAGCCACTGGTCACACTGCAGAGGTACTACTCCATCACAGGGCTTTGAACCGCCCATCAGCCACTGGTCACACTGCAGAGGTACTACAGCATCACAGGGCTTTGAACCGCCCATCAGCCGCTGGTCACACTGCAGAGGTACTACAGCATCACAGGACTTTGAACCGCCCATCAGCCACTGGTCACACTGCAGGTACTACACCATCACAGGGCTTTAGGCCACAAGACACTATAGGAGACCAGTGCGCCTCACCAGTAACCAGAGAGAAAGGTCACCCTGTTAACCCTGTGACATGTTTGAAAGGACAGAAACTGGTGGGTTTTCTTGTTCTGCGTCTGGGTGTAAATGCTCCCCCCACCTTGCTGCTCTTTGGTCATCTATGATGGATGAATGGACGTCTGGATAAAGAGACGGGGCGAGAAAGAGCGACCTGCCTGAGAGTCGCTGCTGGCGCTGAGCACCCGCCGTGTGGGCCGGGTTCTTCCATTAGTGCAAGTCATGGTGCACCCCCTTATCGGGCTATCAGCGCTGGGCCCTATCTGTGAAGGACGTGGCACAGCCGTCCCAATTTCCAGTATGTAACCCCCCCCCCCCCAGTATGTGCCCACCCCTGCAGTAGCGGAACACGCGGAGGCCATGCAGTCAATAAACACTGCAATCTAATGTCAACCGACAAATCGCTCGGGGTCGGAACTAACCCCAGGTGGACAAGTAAGCACCCTAAGCCTAAATTTCAGAAGAAAAAAAAACCGGGGGTAGGAGCTCTGAAAATTAATGCGTCTCCCTTTTCATGACACCACGATGACACGGTGACAGACTGGGCAGGTAACTATAGCGCCAAGCACAGGGGTGACAGGTGAACCATACTCAAGTCACACGGTAGCACTGCGGATCCTGCGGCTAGAGCTGCAGGGAAACAGCCGCAAATGCAAAGTGAAAAGGGCACAATAATAATAAAATGTGTCAAAGTGTTAGCGTTATTTCCAGCGATACAGACAAACTTCACAAAGCTACACACCAAAAACCAGCTTTCACGAATATTTAATTGCAGGGACCGTCGACCTGTCCATATACAGACAGACGTGTCGGTGGTAAAAGCTACGCTTTTAAATACCACGTCCGCAGTACAAAATGCATTTTGATCGAAACGTCCGTCTGAATGGTTGACCCCTGTTTACTTACGCCATTGTTTTGTATAGAAGCACGTGTATAGTAGTTAATTCAGCAGGCAAAAAAAATCATTTTAAAGAAGAAAAGGGGATCATTTTTCCATTACAGAATTTATGCTCCCCCATAAACTGCGCACAAAAGGCGCGAATAAAACGCAAACAACGTTCAGTTGTTGTTGTCCATGAGCAAATATAGGGCAGTGCTCAAATTAATTAAGGTGTTACTTTTAATTCCACATTGCAGTGAATGCTGCACGTTATACAGATATGTAAAATGTATACTCCCCCAAAAATGCCGTCTGGTATTGTGGGATAAATGCATTAGAATTTGTGTAGAAACATAAAAGCAAACAGATTTCCGATTCCCCCCAGCATTGACGTTTTGTAAATAAATACTGCTTAAATAATACATTTTCAGACATAATAAACAATCTGTGGTGACATGCAAACATTACGGGAGAATACAGCGCTCACGCGGCTTCCTGTCAGTTGCAGTGGGAATAAAACACATCCAGATTCAAAGAAATATTTCATATTCCTGCAACTTAACGCTTTTTAAAATCCAGAAACTGATCCACGGCGAGGAATTTCACGCTTCCTGAGCAGTGAGAAAAAGCAACTCAGACTTTATATACACGGTCACTGGCCAGCTTTTATCTTACAGGCGCCGATATAGCTAAAGACTTTATGCGTTTTAGGCACGCGCTTTAAAGCAACTAGATGCCGGAAACGGTTCAAGTCACAGTCACAAAACAAAGTTTACCTGCTGGTTGTGCAACTTACTTTTGTCCTACCGTTTATTTTGTAGTTTCCCAGTTTGCCATTACAGTGCCTGACCAAATCGTCCATGCGACTCATCAGGAAACTTATGCGCTCGCAGCCGGGCTCCTTTCCTTCGATCCACGTTATTTTGTCTCCGCGAATGTCTTTGGAAGAGTCACTCCTCTGGCTGACCAGCTGCCCGTCGGTGAATCTGCCAGTCTCGTGGAGGGCCACCACGTCCTGCAAAATGGACATCCCGATCTCTTCTCCTAAAAAGTTGTCCACCACGCACATGCCGTGCTTGTTCATGCATGGGATTATATATTCCGTAGCCACTTTCCTCGGATGGGATTTCATCCGCCCGTTAGCTTTAGCAGCATTGTTGTTATTGGTCCTGTCAGACCCCGCACATGTGATACACTCGCCGGTTTTCTCGCCGCCTTGAGCGCTGGGGGCAGCCGGGCTGTCAAGCCGCGTTGAGGGCTTCTGTGGCATCTGCGGTACCGCTTTCTCATCCGTGCTCTCCTGCCGCGATCTGGGCATCGGCGAAGCCCGAATTATTTCGGCCTCCTTACAGCTGAACCGGTGCTTTTTCCAGTCTTCCACCTGATGCTCCTTGCTGCAGTAGAAGGAGCTGCGACAGCGACCGCATTTCATCAGGTTCTCCATCTTCCCGCATAGCTCGCAGTACTGGCGGTCCGGGTCACGCTCCTGCTCCGCCGCTCCCTGCATGGCTGCGGAGTTGGGCGCTGCCCCCCTTTTAAACTCACCGATCTCCGCGCGTCTCGCTCTGGAAACGGATCCGTCGCCTGCCCCGGCGCCACAGGCAAATGGGGAGAAAGCCGCTCTCCTCCGCTTCAGAGGCGCGAAGTCGCATCACACATGACTGCTGGTCCCACTGACGGCTCAGGGTGATATGAGAAGCTAGAGAGCAAACGCACGCGCTCCACGCGCCTCCCGGACTCCGGACTGCCGCTGAACTGCAGAGCGTCGCGTGGCGCCTCTGGCTTCATTCTGCAAATCGGCGGTACAGACCCACCCCCGACGTCAGCCCCCGACGGGAAGCACCCTCCTCGCTCCAAGCAGCGGCTCATGCACAGGCAGCATGAGCAGCCCTAGTCTTTATTTCCGCCAACAGAACTAAAAGAAATATATTAATGCTCAGGGTCACTTTAAGAATGCCGGTTCTAAAACAAAACAAAAAAAAGTTTTGATATACACCCTAAACATAAGAACTGAGTCTATGTTAAAAACGTTCCAACATTGCCCCCTGGTTGTCGAGAACGTTTTATTTTAGTAATCACTTGTTTTTGCTCAAGTGTGTGACGGGGGTTGATAACGACACATTCATAACTATTCAACAAGCTATTTTATCTGGATTTACGGATGTTTATCCGGTTTATTCGTATTAATTAAAATAAATATTTAATGGATAATTATACATATGTCAAATTTACAGCAATAGATGAGAATACAATTAAAATAGGAACAAACAGAAGCAACGATCAGCTGGAGACCTTAATCAGAGTTTTAAAATACGAATACGAACGTGTAACGCTTGAACTCGCAAAATACATTTCCCAGAATGCCCCTTGCTTTTTACGTATTTGTGCAGCGCAAGGCCCAAACTGGAAAGAGAAGCAATGTGTGGGCCTGCTCGAAAAATGTTACAAAGATTTATTGTAGTTCTCAGTTAAAGGCTGTAAAGATTTATTTATTGTCTTTATTTTGCATAATCACTCATAGAAATATATCGTTATAATACAGTTGATGTCTTACCTTTCATTATTGCACAGATTAATTAGGCATTTAAAAAGACGGCATCCACGTGAAACATGGCTGTATGTGGACCGTACTCAACTAAGCAGTAGTCCTTGTTGCAACGACAGAAATCTCGTTAATACCTCGTGAATATATTATATGAAACTGATAGAAGTGTGTTTAAGTCATGAATGCGAAAGGTAACACACAATTAAAATTTTAAATTTTGAAACCAACCCACCATTTTGAGAAGCATGATTACTGAATTTGCGACTGTTGCTATATAATGCATTGAATGCATTTTGGAAACAAAAATATTGTTGAATACCTTAATTGTCAGAAAGACCTCAGATGCATGGACGAAAAGTTTATAATTATAACTCTGTAACAAATAGAAATATTCTAAGATATTGTGCTAGTTAGATATTTGTGAGATTGAGACGCTAGCCGGTGCACAAAACAGTTTGTATTTACATATGTATTTCAATCCTTAATGGCTTTATGACTTTTTAAGTACGTAACTAGAGACCCGATTAAATATTTTTATGAAATGTACAAAGTAATACCAGTTTTTTTTACATGTTTCTTTTTGACTGTTTATATATGCAAGATTTGGGTAGAAATAGTTATACTAAATGCAATAAATCGTTCCACAATCAGATGGAGGCTCTCGCAAACGGAAACAAGAGTCTGCACAGAGCCAGAAAACCGAAGGTCATGAAAGTGATGCCATCTCATCGTCCCGACTGATATCAGCCTTCAAAAGTAAGACTTTCTACTAACTGTAATTGTGTTAACAAACAATCCGGTCAAATATATCTGATAAAAGCAAATGACGATAATAATAAAACAAATTCTAATGGTATTATTTTATGCACTTGTGTTTCAAACACGCATTTTTTATCTGCATACAATTATATTCCTAACATTTACCTTAATTTCTCTGTTGTTATATTGCATTCGGTTTAAAATACAGTTTTGTGAAGTCAGAGTGAAGAGTGAAGTCAGCAAATGCGAACACAGCCAACCACATCATAATGGAAATATGACATGGGGTTTTCGTAATGTTCAGATGTTTTAATAAAGGGATTTCTTTATTTGAACAATTTGAATATCGACAATCATAGAATTTCAATGGTATTGGAACCGATGATCAAATTTCTACTCGACGTCCCTACCATTAACTACTATGCAATATCATAAAATGTAATATTTGAAGTTTAAATAATGTTATAAATCAACAAATTGGTTCTCCTATGTTTTGATTGCATTTTCAAAAATTATGAATCCGGTGTCTAACCCAGACACCACCTAAGCCCTCTGAACACCCATGAAACGATTCTGTTCATCAATGACCAGAATTCTTATTCTCGATGAAGCGTTTCAGCTGGAACTGGACACCAAACATGACAAATATGAGCGTCTGGTCAAACTAAGCCGCGACATCACCATCGAAAGCAAGAGGACGATTTTCCTGCTTCACAGAGTAACCAGGTGTGCATTGATCACTCTGTGCGATGCGTTGGGTTGGTAAGAAAGTCCTGCAGTTGGGTGTTTGCCTCGCTCATGATGACTTGTGTCACTCTGGTGTTGCAAGAAGGTGAAGGGGATTGAACAGCAAGTCCTAAGTGAGGCTTGCATGGGGGAGTTGAGCCACGCTCTGTGGCAATGAAGCAATTTGCCCACCTTTTTGAAATTTGAATTAAAAAATAAAATTGAAGTAGCTTAATGCTGTTTAGCGTATCTAAGGACCAGCACATGCAGAACAATTGAACAATAAAGTGATTTGTCCAGTGCATACATACGTGTCCCTGCCTGCTTTGTGAGGCTTCAGAACATGCTTCCTCTCTCCCAGTGTCCCCTCCACGGAGGACTTGCTTGCCGAGTCGGAAGTGAAGCTGGACGGCGTGAGGCAGAAGATCAGGCAGGTTGCCGAGGAGCTGAGAGGGGAGGATCTGTACCAGTTTCACAAGGCCTTTACTCTGGGTAAGAAGGCGTCGCCCGTGGGGTCTCATCAGTTGGTAATTGTGCAAAAGTGAAATACATTGTGGGTATTTAAAGATACGTGACCCTTCACCTGAAACGACCCCAGATTGAACTTTACGATCTGAGAGTTAGTTTTTTTTTTCTTCAGGGCAGACGTGTTGGCTGCCAAGTTTCAAAGGTAATGTTAATGCGGGGGGGTTTCTGTCATCGTTGCAGTTATCTGAGAACTTTGGAAGTCATTCTTAGATTGCGGTCGCGCTGAAATTGCCGACGTGTCCCGTTGAACGTGACCGGCAGCAGGTCGCATCAGTAAAGGCTTTTAAATTCTTTCTTACTCGGAATCACCGCCCCCCCACCCCACCCAAAAACACAACGGAACACACAGTGCTTACTAAGAGATGTGTCGCTTTGTAATGTAAACTTATCCATCATATGCGCTGTGTCTGTTGTGTTCCAGTTTCCTGTACACAACTTCTAAAAGCACTAGGTGCTACGTAATTGTAGATGTTTGGCAGGGTTGACGTTGATTGTTGATTGTTAAATCAGAATTGAGGTTAATAGCATTTTGTGGTGCTTGTTGCTTTATCCAAGACTGGGTAACACCAGGGGTCCTCTTTTTTCTTATTAACACCCCCCCCAAAAAAAAAAAAAAAAATAATAATTACCCCTTTATCACCTGCTAAATTGAGAAAATTATTTTTGGAGGTTTACCCTTTAAATTCAATGGCATTGAATTCAGTCTGTAGAAGAGGCATCTTTGGTGTAAAATGAGTTCAATCTGCATACTTAAAGAAAATGAGGTGAAAATATGACTGCATGTGACTGCTTTTTGACTGTATTTGGAAGATAGAATAGCATCTCCATTGGGAGCCTGAGAAAGGCCTTTAAGCTCGGAGATGCTCCAGGGCTGAGCTTGCCCTTCGATCCCTGGCTTCACTCTTGACTGTATTTATGTGTGTGTGCACATCTCAGGTGAGAGAGGCTAAAATAAGCATTCTGATGCACCTGTACTCGTACGTGCGCACCTGGCAAATAACAGATAATTAAATTTATTTTTATAATGTGATGCCATACTCCAGGATTTCCCTAAGGGCGTGACACGACATGACAGAGGTGGTTTCTCCTGGATGGATCACAGAGCGGGTTTCTCAACCTTAAACCTCTGTTAGCTTTTCGGGAATAACTTCCAATCAGATTGATTCGAGTCAGTCGTGTGAAATCGACGTGCTTTGCGGGTAGTAGTGTTTCCGCACCCTTTGATGTGGTTTTGCAGCTAAGCGTGGTTTCTCTTGGATGGATCACAGAGCGGGTTTCTCAACCTTAAACCTCTGTTGGCTTTTCGGCAATAACTTCCAATCAGATTGATTCGAGTCAGTCGTGTGATATCGACGTGCTTTGCGGGCAGTAGTGTTTCCGCACCCTTTGATGTGACTGAAACGGGCCAAAATGACATTTTCCCACTGATGCTTGAGATGTAGTTTCTCTTCAGGGGCGGAGTCTTTGTCTGGCAAGTTTTAAAGTAAACATCACTAAGAGGTTTTTTTTTTTTTGCTTTTTAGTGGTTATCTGAGAACCGTGGAAGTCATTTTTAGATTACGGTCAACAAGGAATTACCAGCGCGAGCTGATTGACGTGACCGGTGGCAGTTTCCAGCAATTATGGACTTTTCTTTTAAATTTTATCATCGTTATTAGATTGTCCCATAAGTGCAAAGCGACACCGGGGACATTGCCCTTGGCTGATTTAAAAAACAAACAAGGCGTCTGGGTTCCGTGTTCACAAGTCACACTTAACAAGCTTGTTTTGGTTTAAAAGCATACTAAGATAAATTTGCACGTAATTCTCACTGATTGGTCTGGGATGTGTCGCATCGATACAAGTGCTGGCCTGGGGTCAGTCTGAGGCCAAGAGTCGGCTCTTCATCTGATCTCCCAGCTTGCTCCGCTTCACAGGACCCGTGGGAACTTCACTGGATTCCGAAAAGCCAAGGAAACGTTAAATGCAGAATGGAGCCAGTTCTCCCCTCCCATACATGACCGGCAGCCATGTTCTATGGAAGATTCTCTGGTTGTCATGGTAGCGCCTAGTGCCTTTTATAGCCTTTTAAGTTTGGGACCCGGCAGCCATTACATACGTGGGAAAGGCTCTGTAAGGTACTTGCAGTTTAATATGTGGGTGAATTTGACCAGTGCAAGGCCCCGGAAGCCTTTGCCACAGTAAATCTGTGCTGTAATGCTGGCTGGCCTGCTGGGGGTGTCCATTTTGGAATCAAAATCGAATACCTGAGTACAGGCTGTTTTGCTCCCTGTTAAATGTTGACCATTCGGAGGCTGTCTGAGCGACGGAAAATGGAGATGGGGGAATGGCGGACAGTGCGAGGTGATGACCAAGTTGAAAAACACAATGCTTTGTACAGGTCGCAAATAAACAGTTTAAGAATGTTAGTCGCATAAGCTTTAACGGAATAACTGTGCACTCCCACGTGTTTCCATCGGTTTAAGAGACCATCAACTCCTTTCTCTGCTGTCATATTCAGCAGCTTGTTGACTTTAGGTCCACTGTCGGAGCCCCTTACCGACTCTGATTTGACGCTGTTGTTTGACCTTTGGCTCTCAGTCTGTCTGGCCTGTTAGGAGTTATTTACACACAAAAAGCTACTAGATCTCTCACATTACCCTCTAAAGGAATTTTTCTCAGGGAGTCTCCTGTCATTTCAAGCTTGATAAGATTATCTGCTTTCCTGAAGTCAACAGTGGTCACCGGCTTGAACTTTAGCTCCTAAATCTATCCATTGGAGATTGGATTGGACCAGCGTTTTGTATATGGGATGCAAAATCGATACACTAGAGGGCAGCGAGGGGAACAAACAATTGTCGACCAGATTTATCGCAGCTGGACAAGAACTGTGGCGAAGGACAACGGTGATAAGACTAGCTTTGATGTTAATTGGTACTTAGAAAGGTCTCGATAATGACAGGGATGTTCACAGCGTCCAGCTCGCGCTGGCTTGGTGCTACGGGACCCAGTGCCTTGCCTTGGATCATTCGGATCTGGTCATGTGACACTCCCCATCCCTCCTACAGGCATCCAGGAGTACGTGGAGGCCGTCTCCTTTCAGCATTTCATCAAACAACGCTCCCTGATCAGCCTGGAGGAGGTCAACTGCCGACTGGTGTTTCTCAACGGTGACAAGTCTGAGGAAAAGGTGGGAAGCGTCAGCAGATTAGTGGGATGTACGCTGGACACGGGCCGAGACACACGTATCGCATGGTGCTGTCAATCCAGTGGACCCTTAAAAATATGAAAACATTCTCAGAAATGCGTGAAGCAGTATTTTAAATTCCATTACATTTTCCTGATGCTTTTATCCAGAGACTCGCAGTAGAGGGAAGGGTTACAATTTATGTATGCTCCTCGGGATTCGAACCCATGACCTTTGCATTGTTAGCATAGAGTGCTATTTAGCCAGCTGTAGCAGTCCTCCTACTCATAACCCATTTGTGCTTCATTGTGGACCTTCCTTGAAATAAATTCTCTGCCACAATTCTTATGAGTAAGTGAAATCCTGTTCGGATAAGCAGTTAAAGAAGATAGGATAGTATGGATAGATGGATGGACGGATGGATGAGTAAATGATAGAAGAGTGTGAATGACAGTCTAGTCCAGGAACCTGGCATAGAACTTCCTAGTATGTCCTGCACCATTGCTGGCTGCGTGGGACCCCGTCCCGGTGCCCCGCTGCTTCTGACGAGGTCCCTCTGAGATTCCATGATCAGCTGGCCCCGCCCACTTCCTGACTATGGGCTACGTTCAGTACTGCACTCACGCAGGGCTTATCGGAGGTTAAATTTTTTTCTCCTTCCATTTTTAGCATGAAGATAAGCGACAGTATTGCACATTAACAGAAAAACGACCGTCTGCAAGCCAAGTTCTGTTTTTAGCTCCATCTCTGTGATCATTTTTATCAGATGCCTCTCCTCGCCTAATTTAATTTTTTTTTTTGTATCGTACAGCAGAATCGTCACGTTGCGCAGTTGGCAGGCTAGATGCGAGCGCCTCTGTGCATGGAATGTTCTAGAAGTAGTGGCTTAGATGATGAGAATTTTTTCTGTATTAGTTTTTTTTTTGCCTGGTTTTGTCTTGTTTTCGTTTGTTCTTATTTTTTGTTTGGTTTTCGTTTTTTAACCAAAGCGGGCTCACTGTGGGGGGGTTGTCATTTCAGCAGTGAATAAAAACCGATGACTGTTCTCTTGGTGGCAGGGCTTTCCGTCTGAAAAGCAGGGGCCTCAGGCGCTGACCTTCCAGGTCACGCCGACCGACTACCTACTGGGCGTGGCCGATCTGACCGGCGAACTGATGCGCATGTGCATCAGCAGCGTGGGCAACGGCGACATCGACACGCCCTTCCAGGTGGGGCAGTTCCTGCGACAGATCCACGACGGCTTCTCCTACATCGGCAACACGGGGCCCTACGAGGTCTCCAAGAAGCTGCACACACTCAAGCAGAGCCTGGGAAAAGTAGAAGACGCCTGCTATACGCTGCGTGTGCGCGGCTCCGAGATCCCCAAACACATGCTGGCAGACGTCTTCTCCAGCAGGGCGGCGCTCTTGGACCCTGAAGATGGGGTGGCCTGACATCGCCAAGCCGGATTGCTCCGCTGTTTTTATCCTTCTCTGTTTTTCTTTCTTGTATTTTTTTCTCCCCACGTCGGTATAAAATGTTCTCTGTATTTCAAGTAACTGTGGTCGATTGTCGGTTTTGTTCGCATGGTTTACGCTTCACCAGATATTTACACTGCTACCTGGTGAAAGTTGAAAAACACAATACTTTGTACAGCCTGTGTGCAAAGTTGGGGGGTGGGAAGGACTTGCATTCGGCACCCGCAACATATTTCGTTCACGTATGTTCTACGCGGCTCTGGCCCTACGGCGGTAACCGCGTGCACCTTTTGTGTGAAAGGTTCGAACAGAAAGATGAATAAAGGGTTTATTTAAACCACGTGCCTCACCTCCCTTCTGTGTCCAAACTGTCCCTGCCCCCCTTTTATGTCTGCCACTAGAAAATAGTTTGTTTAACTAACGGACAATGCATACTGATGACACGAACTGATCAAAATACGCCAGTTAGCCAAAGGGCTAGTTTTCATCTGTAGTCCTTTGTTAAGATGAAGTTCTTGTTTATATAGTACGTGCCTGTACTCTGTACACTCGTGCCCCCAACCCTGCCACTACTGGCACTTCAGGCAGCAGCCTCCTGCCTCCCAGCTAAACCAACACGCTGGAATGAAAACAAAGATGTAAATAGCACTGATGTTGATCACTGACAGCATTGTTGCTTTGGGGTCGGTGCCGCAGGAAGCCCAGTATCTCCCAGACACGACTGCAGGAGATATGAACTTAATCTGCCCGTTGTGTTAAACTTTATTGTTACGAATGAATTCATGAGGTCGAATTAAATCCCTGTTTTCTACGCAGTCGGGTTGCTCTTGATGACGTTTCAGGTCTGCACCAACAGTTGGAGGAGAGAATCCTTGGAGGATTCTCTGAACGTCGGCAGGAGTCGGGGAGCGCGCTCTCCCGCTAGGTCCGTGGGAATTTCACCCAAATCGTGTGAGCGCTGTGGTGAAACTCGCCGGGGTGAGAGGTGGGTGTTCTGTTGGAAGAGTGATAATGTCAGTTCTGCCTGACAGTCTACATTGTGTGGCGCTGTCAGTTGCTCCATTGTCCTTCACCCCCCGCAGCTGCGGTGGTATTAGTCAGAGGTGACTTCTAAGAACGGCGAAGACGGAGCTCTGTGAAAGCGCCGCCTGTGCGTTTCCTCAGTTAAACTGGAATATAAATGCGTCTGTATGGTGGTCCTGCATCCCAAAGCTTTAACAGCTGCTATCGTCCCTTGGCAAGACTTGGAACCGTTCCCACGAAAGCTTCTGATTATTCCGCAGCTGTGTGCATTATTTATTTTTCAGTAATACGGCATCTAACTTACAGTTTTGAACCACGTCTTTTCTTCCATCTGGAGAAAATATTTTCCGAAGAAAATGATTTAATTGCTGTATTATAGTCTTCAGCAACATCTTGAGACCGGAATGGGCCCAAAACAATCCAAAAACTATAACATCCTGCCATCCTGTGGCGAAATGGTAGATTGCGGACTGCTGAAACGTGGGTACAGAGGGACTGCTGTAATTCATTCCCACGATATATTATAACGAGGCCACGATATGCCTCATTTTTTTCATTACGTTATGATCGGGCTCCGTAGCCTGCTTTTCGTTAGTCGTGAAAAAGTAATAAAAAAGCAGCCATATGGATTAATTAAATATGTTTAGCTAACACTATGTGATGTTACAGCTTAACCGTTATCCTAAAATTAGGAGTGCTTGCTTAGGGTGGAAGTTAGGATGTATACAGTCCCAGGACGGAACAGAGAAAATGCAGTTAGAAATAAAATCAACTAAGCGAGATCGATCTATTGCGACTTAGTTTGAAATGTAACCAATCAGATGTTATGTTTTGTTGTGTTTAGGAACAATAGAATCTCAGCCATGAAGCGGCAGACCAGTAACAGAGCAGGGCTGTCGAGTGCTGAGGTGCACAGTGTGTAAAAAGTCGGCAATGCTCTGTTGACTTTGTAACTGGAGAGTTCCAGGCTTTGGCATCAACCAAAGCACAAAAACGATGCTGGGAGCTTCACAGAATTGATTTCCATGGCAGAGCAGCTGCATTCAAGCCTCACATCACCAAGCGCCATGCTAAGCATCGGATGGAATGGTGTAAAGCTCACCGCCACTGGAATCTGGAGCAGTAGAAATGTGCTCTGAGGTGTGATGAATCACGCTCCTCTGTCTGGCAGTCTGATGGACGAGTCTGGGTATGGTGGATGCTAGGAGAATGTTACCTGCCTCCTAGTATTGTGCCAGCTGTAAAGTTTGGTGGAAGAGGGATAATGGTAGGGGGTTGTTTTTCAGAGGTTTAGCTAGACCCCTTGGTTGCAGTGAAGGGAACTCTTAATGCTTTAAGACAATGCTAGCAAGACAATTTGTAGAATTATATACTTCCAACTTTGTGGGAACAGTTTGGGCCATTTCCTGTTCAAGCGTGACTGCTCCAGTACACAAAGCAAGGTCCATAAGGACATGGTTGGGTGAGTTTGATGTGGAAGAACTTGACTGGCCCACACAGAGCCCTGACCCTCAACCCCATCGAACACCTTCGGGATGAACGAGAACAGAGATTGCAAACCAGGCCTTCATGTCCAACATCAGTGCCTGACCTCACGAATGCTCTTATGAATGAATAAGCAGAAATTCCCCCAGACGCGCTCCATAAACTTGTGGAAAGCCTTTTCAGAAGGGTGGCAGCTGTTTATAGCTGCAAAGGGGAGACCAGCTCCATATTGATGCCTATGGATGCAGAATGGGATGTCATAAATGTTACTGTAGGTGAGGTGTCAATACTTTTGTCCATATAGTGTATTTTTAGGCAAACGAGGTATTGTGTGGTGTAAAACATAGCTATGCAAATGAGGCAAAGAGGCGCAACATCAACATCCTGTCAGCATGGTTTAATTCACAGCCAGCATATTTCACATCTTATCATTAATCCATCGCAGGTCTGCTTCCTACCACGCCCGCCACAGACAGCTGAACCGGTTGAAGGTGAGCTATTGCACTTTGATTGCAGGTGTGGTCTCCATATAATGACCCAGCAGAAGGTGCTCGAAGTGGTACGGCGTGTACTTTACACGCCACAGCGACCACATTTAAATGCCTCCACGCCCCCCTAATTGTCCAGTTTAGTTTCCTTAATATCCCTTAATTCAATTCAGTTCAATTTATTTATATAGCGCATTTTCACAATAGTATTTTTATTTATTAATATCTTGATTGACCTGACCATTATTTTCTGCGATGGGCGCTATTCCGACACAGAAGGGTTTACATACATTACCCAGAAACTACTGAAATGTGAAACTCGAATTGGTTATGGAAAGCGGACGTTTTGTTTACAGGCTGCTTAACATCAGTCGAAAAGGAACTACCAGGAACACAGAGTACCGCTACAAAGGCAAAGCAGTACCCGGTAGATTTAAAGATAATGGACCGGGACATAGAAAAAGGGTATAAATTACAGCAGCTATAGTGAAAGCTGCTGCTTAGCCGATCGGTGAACTGGACAGCGGGAGTCAAATTCCATCGGATGAAGGAGGAGCAGGATCTCTGCCCATTGCAACAGGAGACATAACGGTATAAAAGCCACAGTAATTAAAGGGGGCTGTTTCCCCCCCAGAATCCCTTGGATTGTGTTTCTTTTTTCCCATTTGAATAGTCACTCCCTGAATATTTCGTTTTCTATTTAGGTTTTCAGAATGTTAGGCTGTCGATGAAAAGCTTTCAGTGATGCGGGGATTAATATGACGGGGGAACGGGAGCCACTGTGGACACGCGGCTTGTGGGGCCGTATTGCATAAGCGACCCGTTCGGAGCCCCCCCTAGAAACGGGAGGCGTGTGCTTTGGAAACTATTTTGAAGGGAAACGCTTTCTCCAACGAAACGGAAATGACTTCAGCTGGAGGAACGGAGATCGGCCGCTTTGTTTCGGCCGTGGGGGAGTCCGTCTTCGGGAATATGTCACGTCGTACCCAGCTCGCCGTCTAAAGCGTTTGGACCGTGAGGATCTCACCCGAAAGCATGTTTGCCGGGATGGTTCGGCTGGAGACGTGGTCCCCCGAGGCTGACAGCGCTGCCCTGCCGTCGCACCCGGAGATGAGGAGAGGTAAACATCAATCCTGTTTAAAATACCCCCAAAGTGTCTTTAAGTAACATGAAGCCTATAAATGTTATCTGTGATCAGCATGACTATCATCGTCTAATGTGACACTGACTAGTTGTTATCATTATTCCATATAACACATGTAAGTGTCAGTGTAACACGCATATTGTTTGATTTAAAAAAAAAATGTATATCGTTTAATAACATTCATAAATTTACCGGTATATGTATACTTATTTAGTTTTAAAGGGTTTAGTTTATTATTTTTAAAGACTCGCCCAAAAAGTTGTGATCCGATAACATATACTGGGAATGCAGAAATTGCTAAACAAATCTGCAGTTTTAGGGAAGTAATCTAAGCTTTGAGTTTTGAGCTCGCGTGTTTGTGCCGGCCGGGCATCTTTCCCTTAAAATCTCCCTTAATGCGTTGATTACATTCACGTGACGTTGTCCATTGTAGCCTAAATCTCATGAATATGTTTCTTCGCCGCAGCGTTAAAACCCTGTTTGGGTTCAGCTTATTAATTCAGTGTCCATCTTTGCAACAATAATAATTCGGCTCAATCACTCCCTAAACCGACTCATCGACGAAGCAGAGCTGTTTCCGTACCGGCGGCCTTAGACATGGATGTGGTGCGGAAACCCGCGATTCCTGCGCCGAACAGGCGGCGCCGCGTCTCAGCGCCGCTTAGACTGTTATGTAATGCTGTTTCCAATGTCCCTTCATACACATGAAAGTGGACTGTATCAGCTTTGCATTAGACTTTTAAGAATTGAAAATGAGCTTTGATAACATTTATCACATCTGACCAATCGTTACTTTTAGACAGAATAAACAAAATGGCTATTTGGATGGCATTAGTAATAAACAGGATGTTTGTTTACGAAATTTAAAAATTTATAACTGGCTTTCCGCTGCATTACATGTTTCTTCTACGTTGTTATTCGCGCTGCTTTTTGCACCCCCCCCCCCCCGCCCCCCACCACCTTTGCTTATTGAGGGATGAAGGCACTATATGCTCTATGTGAAGCACCGAGCTGTGCAGTGATGGACAGCAGGCCTGTCTGGCATCCCAGGCATCTCACATCTCAGGCTTTGTAGTTCATCACAGCGCCCCCCCCCCCCCAAACTCACACACAAAAGCCTAGTGAAAATGTCTTTTCGGTCTTATATGGCAAATTCAAAGGCCGATCTTCTGCCGGTGAGGATGTCCAAACCTATGCAAGTGCTTCCTGGCCATCTGTTAACACGTCTGAAGTAAACATCTCCGTATTTGTTTGCCATTGATGTAAAGTTTGTAACAGTCGAAACAAACCTTGTGTCCCAGATCGTCGTGTGTGTGCAGCTGTCTTGGATGTATTTCTTGCATGCTTGACAGTAGCAGGTGGGGTGGGACTGTGCGATTACGGGACACGCCAGATGTCCCAGAGAATGATAGGATGGCCAAGCCCTGTGCTGTCATGGAGCTCTGCTGAGCGGGGGGGTGGGAGTCGCCATGGAGATGGAGTTTTGCTGTTTACTTTCGAAGTCGGCCTCCGCTCCGCTCCGCACACGCTGCCTTGGTAACGCAGCGCCTTCTGCTGCCTGGTTTGATGGCGTTCCAGCGCGGAGCCCGTATGCTGGTCCAGTCGCTCCCCAGCTGCTCAGGGTTTGGGATTGTGGTTTGGCTGGGGGGGGGATGGAGTGTGTGCCTCTCTGTGCCAGAGGGAAACGCGGACATGAGTTATAGGGGACATCAGCTTAAAGAGCATGTTATAACCATCTTATGACCATGTTATAGCCATGTTATAAGCCAGTGGTGGATCCCTGCAAGATGAGCAGTTGATCAGGAAGGCACCTTACCAAGGGTGTCATTTGGGCCTGAACTGCTATTGCGATTACCCCCCCCCCCCCCAAACATGGCAAAGGAGGTATTTATTCTGTCTGATAGTGATGTGGCAGTATTAACGTAGGCGCCACCTTCAGCAGACCTTCTACCCTGGCATCCTGGATCAGGCCTCCTATCCTGACCTGCGTTTTCCGGTAATGTTAGAGGATCGAGGCTGTGGCCGAGGTGTGAGGAGGAGGTACAAAGCGCCCTCGGAGGAAGTGAGCGCTCCGCGTGACCCCCCACTGCAGCTTCTGCTTGCAGGAAGGACAGATGGGGAGAGAAAAGGGGAAGGTTTAGCAGAAAATGCACAGCTTTCACTTCCTGCGCTGCGATTCGCTGCTCTTGACGCCAGATAGCTGCTGTCTTTGCTGACGTTCCGGTGGGGCGACACGTGGGAGCCCCTGACGCCCGTCGCCAAGCTCACCACTCACCTGGACCGCCGAGGGGGGTCCAAGGACAGCCTGTGTAACGACAGGGGGCCCTGAAGAGTCGCCTGTTTGCGATCCCCGTGGAAGGGGGAGGGGCTAACCCACTGGAGGACTCGGAGAAGTGAGTCTGTGTCGCTTGTCTGACGTTAAAGGCGGCGGCGGTGGGGGACCTGAAAATACCATGACTGGGGCGGGTCCATTTTTATCGAATCCCAGCTAGACGCTCTGACTGGGGCTGTAACAGGCTTTATTAGACGTAAAGCAGGACACAGTGGGGGGTGTCTCGGGAATTTCCTTTTTCCTGACATGGAAAGAGTGGCTCTAGGGTAATCCTATTCGGGGGGGGGGGGTGCTTTTTGGGGGCTGATTTGCCTGGCATGTGTTTTCCAGGTTAGGATTTGGTGTGGGGACTGTGGTTTGGTAACCACTGAGGATGTGTCTTAGATTGATGCGGGAGGGGAGGTGCCGGCCGGTCTGGGGGGGTTTGCTGTGACGTCCCGCCGCACAGGATGAGCTTCCTGTCCTGCGTGACTGGCTGAGAGATTGTTACCCTCCCAGTGCAGCGGACTGGGAGCGGCTGTGGGGTGCGTTTTGGGGGTCTGCGAGCTGTCACTGGATCGTGTGCCGGTCACTGGATCGTGTGCCGGTCACTGGATCGTGTGCCGGTCACTGGATCGTGTCACAGGATTTCTGTACAGCTGCCGCCCCCAGCTGTGACTGTGGTGACAGTGAATGTTCCCTCTGTCCCCTTACCCAGAAAACCCCACCCCCAAAGCCATAGCGGGTCTTGTCCCTTGTCTGTGGCTCTGAATGGCACTGCTGTTCTCATGGGGGGGTGGTGTTTGGAGGGAGGAGATGGTGGGGGGGCTCAGTGGAATGCCCCTGCTATTTTCAGTGTTTACAGGTGAGACATGATATTATGTCAGGAGAGGCAAAGGGGAACCGCGCGCTGCGCGCGCACACACACACACACACACACACACACACACACACACACACACAACACACTGCAGGATGTTACGAAACAAACACGCAGATGGCAGCTTCCTGCTAAAACCAGGAATCCATCAAACAAAATACTTCTTGGTTCCTGCTGCCTGCTTGTTGAGGAGAGCAGTCGAGATGTTCAGATGCCTCTGGGATATGGAGTACCATCCCTGCGTTTAGGGTCCTTACACAGGTAACACGTTCAGTGTTTGGGAAATGCCGTTGTACCTTTGGAGGAAAGCGGACTCGCTGCAGGTAACCATGGGTGACGTCTGAGGCTGGATTGTGGGTCCGATTTGAGTTTGGATGCTGGTAAATGTAGAGGTCGGGATGTCTGTTAGTGGCCCGTGCTGTTGTGTGCGACTGTGCCAGTTCCCTTTACAAAGCACTGCTTGTCTCAGCCTGACTGATAGTTAATCCCTCTCGCAGCAGGTGGTCGGGTCACGGTGCCAGCAGGTCGAGGCTCCCGAAAGAGGCTTCCCAGGAGACCGGGGTATATGAGGCCGGATCTGCATCGACATTCATGGAGTGCAATCGAAGGGGAGTGCCAGAGCCCCAGTGTGACCAATGGGGAGGCTTGCCACGCTGTGAGTGACAGCCATCACACAGCTGTGCAGTCCGGCCTGCTGAAGCTGACCCATCCTCCTTCCAGTGAAGTCTTCAAGCCCAGCCTGTGCCTTAACAGCGGGATTTCGCTCTCCACCCTCCCCCAAGAGGCCTGCAGACCCACCCCCAGGGAAGCTCCTAATCGGGGACATCGCCCAGGCCCTCATTCTCCGAAACCCGTGAAGAATATTCAGAGCTCGCCTCATCGGGAGCAATTTAACTCCAGTTTCAGCTTCATCAGACTCTCGCTTAGTGGCAGCCAAGAGATGGATGCTTGTCCAGGTTCCCCTGCACAATCAGAACCCGTTTCGGTCCCTCTGGCTCAATCAGAACCTGCATGTGTTCCACTGGGCCAATCAGGACCCGTCACTGATATCAGTGGCTGCTCATTTAGCGTCTTAGGTTCCCAGCCTGCTGCCTCAAAAGCAGATAGGACTCGCAGGCGTTCATTTAGCAGAGATTTGTGGGGAGAGGGTGAGGTCTTGCTGTGCAATGGTCCGGAATGCCAGGCCGCTCCGGCCTCAAGCCCCGCCCACTCCAGGGTCCGTCTCCCTGACTCCGACGCCGGCTCTGTGGATGCCGAGGCCGCCTCCTCCCTGTCGGCCGACTCCTCCTCTGACTCCACCTCGGGCTCCTCCGTCACCTCGGGCTATGAGAGCGCCGTGCCCTGCGGTGACCACGGCTGGGAGGCCCTGGCCAAGAAGTACGAGGGCGTCCTGCAGGAATGCCTGCAGGGAAATCAGGCCAGTGCCAAGGTGGGCAGCCGAACACGGGGTCGCCCCGGCTAATCCGGACCACCCTGCTGCATGCCTCATGTCTTGGTGGAATGTATGTCATTAAAAATATCCCTCTGTTCATCCTCTAACCCATTATGCAGTACAGCATGTTGGTGTAATATCTTGTATCTGCTCTATATAGTGATTACCTTGTAATCGTGTACCTGATTATCAGAGTCCAGGGGACCGAAGTGCAGGCGTGGGCAGGTTTGTTGTTGCTGGACCCTCCCCTCTTGTAGTAACTGTTTGTGGCCAAAAGGGGGCCCCCCAACCTCAGGGAGGCTCACACACACATGCATGTCTTGGGTGATAAACGCTGTCGCTGAGTGTGTGTTACAGTGGTGTGGGTGATTTTGTCGTCTCTCTCGCCCCCCCCAGATCGAGTCGATGATGATGAAATTGCAAGGCCTTCAGCAAAAGGCAGTGCTGGAAGACGACTATGACACGGGTAAGGGTGGGGGCCGTCAGCCTCGCTGGGGAGGGGTGCATCAGCTCGGAGGAGCTCTCACCTCCCCAGTTCTCTAATACTCGTAAGTCCTTGTCTTGGGGCTGCAGCAAGTTCTGATGTTTGCCACCAGGCTCGTAGATGAAGGGCTGGTTGCCGTGATGGTGACGTCCGTGTGTGAGATCTCCAGCCTGATCTTCATATATTACTCCATTCTCACTTTTTCATGCTTACCATCGTCTTAACCTTGGTTTGCACAAGCTTCTGTCAATACTGATGCGGGTTAAAGTGTTTCACTTGCCGAATACACTTCGCGTGCGCGTGCAAGTGGAAGCGATGTCACACTGGTTTGCAGCCTAAATTCCCAGGGGGCTTCTGACTCCCCCCCCCATCTGCAGGGGCAGATTAAATTATCTAGGGCACACGGACTCTCAGGTGTCACTGATTTAATTAACCGTTTCCTTGTTTCGGAGGCGGGGCCGAGCCTGATGTTCGCCGGGGCCCGGGGCAGTGTCCTGTGTTTTTCTCCGCCTCTGCTTGCCCTTGGTGCCGGTCACCCTAAACCCCCTGCCTTGAACAATAAGCACATCCTGTCTTTATTAATAGATATATTTAGATCTGAAGATCCTGCTGGGCGGAGTAGCCCTCTGGCTTTATGTACTGAAGGTTACAACCCTGGAGTCACATGTTAGTCTCACCTGAGAGTCAGTCATTTAATTCCTTGCCCTTGAGTTGCATATATGTACATTCCACACTCCCCTTTGACCATTTTCTCGCTTAGTATGCAGAATTAGCATTAGCGTTAGCATTAATTGGAAACACAATGGTCCGTTAATCTAACCTTTGTTTTTAAACGAAGCCTCACATTCTGCTTGCTGGCAGAGGCTGACAGCTGTGAGATCTCTCTTAAATCCAGAGCTGGTCCAGACAGATCTCTCTGCCTGCGCCACGATTGGGCCTTAATAGACTTTTTATCAATCTTGTGATCCGGTTTACTGAACTTGGTCATCAGCATAAATTTTTGTCGTCTTAAATTCTTCTCTGATGGTTCTTAGTGGATTCATTTTCTGTCCTGATTGGGGCATCAGACCAACGTCCAGATAGATTGACTCTGACTGCATCTGACCTCCAGCGAATTCCCAGCATGCATCTGTGAAGAAGCTGCGGCTGATTCACCAAAGTACAGACAAGATAAATAAACTTGTGTTTCCATTGTTACCAAAAAATAGACATAGTGGTCAAGTCCACACCAAGCTGTCCTGTTCATCTCCTGGTTTTGAAATGATTTCTTTAACTACTGCACCCCCTGCTGGTCCAGCTTACATATTTTGCCCAAATTGTAAAGTCTGCATTTGAGTTAGGTGGTCTTTGGTATCTTACTTATTTACAGCATAGACCATTGTTCCCCAGTTCCTGTTTGCAGTTTGCAGATCAAACACATCCTGCTCAGTAAATTAGCAAGTTTATTAGGTTTGTCTGAGCAGGAAAATCTGAAAACTGACCCTGCAGGACCAGAATTACGGTACTGTGGCAATAGACATTGGAGTCAGAGGCTCCAATCCGAAACCGACATCCATGCCCCCCCCACGATTCTTTGCCCCGCCCCTTCCTGTTTGATGCGCATCTGCTCTTGCAGCGGAGCGCTTTGGGAGGAAACTGGATGAGCTGCGGCAGGAGAGGAGCACGCTGGTGCGGGGCCTGCCCTCCAAGCACCCCTCTGTGTCCCGCCTCCTGGAGCGCCTGCTGGTCGCCGTGCGGAGTGCCCTGCAGGGGGCAGCGGTGGGCAGCAGGTACGAGTCGTGGCGGGAGTTTAACAGTGCCTCCCTTGGACTGATTTACTGTGATGTTACCTTTTTTTTCTCTAAACAAATGGGTTGTGGTGTGTGTTTCTTTAGCAGAATGAACATGTTATAATGCGCTTCCAGCAGTCATCAAAATAATGATATTCGGAATATTTACTGTTTTAATCTAGTAAGGAAGAAAGTACTTTTCTGGTTGTTGAATCTGATGCAGTTTCGATTGTGTGTCTGAGTACAGTTGTATACTGCTTGTATTCTGTTTTCATTTGTTCTAGGAATACATATTTGGGGGGGGGCAAAGGCAAGGAGGGGAGGATACAACTTATTTTAAATGTGGTAGTTCATTTTTTATTTTGGGGGGGGGTGACAAAGCTGATTTAAAATGTGTCCCTCTGTCTTCCCTGGTTTCTTTGGGGGGGGGGGGGGGGACTTAATGTCCTTATTCCCTTTGCAGACCAGGTCAGCAGTGCTGAACGTTCTGGTGCCGTACAGTTGTGATGTAGGATGTCCCGGGTCCAGCCTCCATAGTCCTCTATAGTGAAGGCTGCATGTTTTGTGATGGACAGAGAGGGCGACGGTTCCGTCGATGGCGAAAAGGGAGCTTCGTCGTCGGGCCAGGAAGGTGCTCAGCGCCCCCTGCTGTGGAGAGACCATCTGCTCAGAGAGAAGCGGCTGGTCGAGGTAACGACCCCCAGCTGGCTGTCTGCCTAGCGGCTTCCCCAGGCTTGTAGCAGATACTCGCAAAGTCGCATCTGACCATGATTTCATGCACTGCGGAACTGCAAGACCTTCAGAGCTGCGGCATCTGGGGGGCCTGGTGCTTCTGCGAGCATGAGGTCTGCCAGGTTCTAGGTGCTGCCGCAGGTCACTTTTGAGGTGCTATAGCAGCTAAATGGGGAACATGGGGACCCCCTGCAGGAGGAGATGCAGGACCTGCAGCGGCGGCTGGCCAGCCTGCGGCAGAGGAGCGCGCAACTGCAGCAGGAGCTCCTGCAGGAGGAGCGGCTACTGGGGGGCGAAGAGGACGAAGGGTCAGCCTTGTGGCACTGTAGCCCCGCCCAGCTGCACGAGCTCGGCCGGGCGCTGGAGGACACGGTGACATCAGAGCACCGCGCACGGCTCTGCACTCGCTGGCCCCTGGCCGTGCTCAGGTAAGCCCCCGGGCCAATCAGAACATGTTTCAGTCTCTCTGGGCCAATCGGCATTAACCAGCCACATAAACCCATGGATGGTCCAGTTGACTTGGGGAGTCAGAGAAGCCACTCAGTCGAAACACATCCTGGTTAAATCCATTTCCTGACTATTGTTTCATTGATTCTGATTGGGTGAAACCATCATGCATCATGCTGCAGAAGACTGTCACTCTCACCCCCCCCCCCCCAATGGGATTTAAAATGGGATTTAAAAGTAGCTGGATATCCTGCTGGGTTTAGTGCATGAAGACAACGAAAGCAGCATATTTTTCTACACGTTTTTAAACATCAGATTAACCTGCTGTATGCAGCCCCCCCCCCCCACTCCCTTCAGCGCCACCTTCCTGCAAATGAGACTAAACCTCCTGCAGCCTTGTCAGCATTATGAATTTTTATTCCTTGTCCTGAAAGCAAATTTCTTCTCCCCCGACACTGATTCGCTCCCTGAAGTTAATGGCTTTTGAGTCAGCATAATGGAGAGAGATTTGCTACCTTTCAGCCTGTCAGAGGCTGTGAATTATCGTTCTTCTTGTTTGTCCTCAAAGATTTGGTGTAACTTCATCCCCCTCTGTGTCAAACTGCTCTGGAGAAAAGCGTGTTTCTCACTGTAAAGTCACTTAATATGTGAGAACTGGGCTTGCGAACTGAGATAAATGACATGGTCTATTGATTTGGCCTTTCTGCCCATTGATGGGCTCCTGGATTGTGGCAAGCATGCAGTACTTCCTCCGTCCAGCAGGTGGAGGTATCTGCTCAGTGCACCGAACAGGAGAGCTTGGTTGATACGACTTTGCTGTATTGAAGAGTGCTGCTAATAGGTGGTCCTGCTTAACGCCCTGTGTACATCAGACCATAACTGCTCTGCTAATTATCTGCCCCATTGAGTCATCTTGTAGAGACTCGCATTTGGTCCATCAGTCCTCCGTTCCTTTAAAATTGGATCCATCTGGAAAGTATCTCCCTAAATTTGTAAAATTGATCACAACAAGTGGTGGTATGAAGCCCAGAACATGAATATATAACCGTGATTCTGAATTGGCAAGACCTACATGCATGTCAACAGCTCAGCTAGTCGAACATGCTGCTGTGGTGCGTAACTCCTGAACTCGATGTATTTGCAGTAATGACATTTTCCAAGAAAAAAAGTTGCATGTGGATATGATGTGCAAAGCAAGTGAGTTTGATTTTAATGCTGTACCTCCTACCTCCATAGTCATTTGTACATGCATAGTCATGTATCATATTACACATGTAAGCCATCAAACGCCTGCTTTGCGTGGCTGTCTAGCCCATATTTACATGAATGCAGGAATATCACCCTGACTCCATTTTGTCTCTGCTGTTGCCTGTTCCGAATATATTCCAGCCTAAATCCTATATATATTTATTTTTTTTCTCACAGACTGCAGGAGAGGGAACAAGCCTTGAACACATCCATCAGAGAGGCTACAGCCAAAGTAAGACGTTGTCTCAGACTTCCCTCCATTACTGCAGACTCCGTGCTATTTCCTATGTGAGCCGGAGCAGCCCCCTGTCTGTGTGATGCATGTGCCGTCGAGTGGGCCCTGGGCATTATGGGTAATTGAGCTCTGGATAAAAGCGGGATCCCCTCCCGGCGGCACTTCAGCGCCTCTCTGCGGGTAATGGGTCCTCTGAAAGCGTGAGTTCGGGGTTTTCAGAAGGTGCTTTGCCGTCTCTCGCTAACCCTCTTCTTACAGCGGGGCTGTTTGCACCGGTATTAACGGGGAGGGGGAAGTGGGTCTGGGACCGGGGGCTCTGTAAAGAATGGAGACATCAATATCACTCTCAGTGATGGGACTGTGTTCGCATTATAAGAAAATAACGAGCAGGGTGGCCTGTTTGAACTGAGTCGACATGCTTCCGGCTAACTGACCTGTCCATGCAGTGGGCGATAGCTTTGCCAGAGGTCAGCTTCTCATCCATGAGGTCATGGACTATCTCTCTTCCTGTTCGTAGAGCGCTTTGAAGCGGACCCGGCCCTCTAGGTTTTGTCACACTAACCTACCCACTGGTAGCAGAAAATAACTGCAACCGTGCAAGCCGGCCCGCCCCCTACAGGCGTACGGCTGACATGACAAGCGTTCAGCTCGCCATGCACGACCCGCCTACGTAGCACAGGGCTGCCTGTCTTTCTGTCAAAGGGCTCGGTGACTCAGCGGTTCTGATGGGTGCGGGGGGCTCCGCACAACGGGCCTGGAACAGAACACGGAAAGAAAAGGCCGCTTTTACATACGTAAAGCTGTCAGACCTTAGCAAAGGTCCTTTAGGAAGGAGAATGTCATCCTCTCAGTGCAAACTACCGTCTGTGGCCAGATGAGTTAGTCGAGTGCGTCAGACTCCTGTAAATCTGCGAGGGTCTGGGAGTGATTGATTGGATCTGGGGGGCATGACAGCAGATTGTCTTTGTAAGTGGGAGACTCGCTGGCTGCCTTACGGTCTCACTTGGCACAGTGGACAGTGTCCTGCCCAAACCACGGGGCGGTGATGTCACCTTTCCCACAAGTTTCCGGAGATGAGTGGCAAGGCATGTCCGTGTAGGATATCACAGTCAGGTGATCTGAGCACCTGTAGGGGAATCCGCCTCTGGGGAGTCCCGACTGTGCCTCTGGAGTGGAACAGCCCTGAATGCTGTTCTCCCCGCCCCTGCCCAGGCCGCATTGATGTTGAATGCAGTAATTGGTTCTCTTGGTGTTTCCTGTAGCCGCGAGTAGAAGGTCCTTCGCAGGGCACTGCAGCTCGAGCCCAGCTGGGGTAAATGCAAATTTAATCACCCGGCCCCTGCTCTGGCAGACTGAGGGAATCCTTCCGGAGCAAACTGCGACCCGGTCCCCGTTCTGCCCGGTTCTGCCCGGTTTCTTTACTGTGTGTACCGGGCTGAGCTTGGCCTTGCTGGACAGCAGGAACCTGTCAAACTTGCCGAATCTGCAGGCTTCCGCTGCTACCATCCTCCCCAGTCCTTTATCCATCGGGGGGGGGGAGGGGGGAGGATTCTGGGAGCCTTTGCCAGCCTGACGTTGCATTTGGGGCAGTGAACGGCCCTGGTGAGCTTCCTGTGTGTGTCCGGCTGTTTGGAAGGATGCCGCTTCGCATTCCTGCACCCCATCCAGCCCCAGACCGACGCCATGCAGATCTGCAGCTCATTGGAGCCCCACTCCCTCCCCCCCAGGTGGTTATGAGTCAGAAGCTGGGCAGCAGTCTGCGGAGGAAGGTCAGCGAGAGTGAGACGCAGCTGTTGGCTCTGCACGAGGCCAAGATGGCCGCCATCTCAGGTAGTGCCCCTGACATGACATGACCTGACCGTGAGTCTGCCCCCCCTGGCTGTGCTGCATCCAGCCTATGACCTACGGCAGGGGTGCCGAATGTGACCCCAGAAACTACCCAGGGGCTGGGAACAGGACTGACTAGTAGTTACTTAGTATTGGTAAATCATTATTAGTAATTATTATTGCTGCATTTTGAGTATTAATGATGAATCCTTTATTTGCCATTTGCACAAGTACCTTGGAATGCTTCTCTTCACCAGCCCCAGCTTGCTCTCCACTGTGGGGGGGGGGGGGGGTCACTAACATGCGGTGCCCCTGGAGCTGGGGGTTAAGGGCCTTGCTGAAGGGCCCACGGACATGTGACTGTTCTGTCGAGGCTGGAGTTCACACCAGACCCTGATCACGGCAATGAGACTCAGCCCGCTGAGCTACTCGCCACTCAGTAGTTCATCAGAATCAGAAAACTTTTAACCAGGAGGAAATTGTTTGTGATTACTGACTGTGTGGTACACAGCCACTAAAAAGGACAAAAATAGGTAATACATACAACCATTTCTCTACATCACTTAATTGGTATAAAACAGAGATGGTGAGAAATAGGTAAATGAATATGATTGAGTACAGTAAGCATTGCACTAGGAAGATAAATAAGTAGACAGACTTTGACAAGTATAGGTATTATTGCGTGTGTCCCGCTTGATTCTGCAGTTGTTCAGTGTGACGGCAATCAGAAGGAATGATGTCCTGATATTCACCTCCAGAGGAAATATGCTATAGTCACTTTGTGATTGTGTCTAAAGGTGTCCTCACGATTTAATTCTATCTAATTTGTGCCGACGTCCGGTCATTTCCCACGCAGGGGGCGACTTCTCTAGCGCAAAGGAGGTGAAGGTGGAGATGAGGTGTCTGTGTGGGGAGCGGGACCGTCTGGAGGCTCTGGCAAGAGACTGCGGGCTCTGAGCGCGAGGAGCAGCCAGGAGCTGGCCAGGATGAAGGAGGAGCATGGCCTCCTCAAGAGGGAGCTGCAGGAGAGGGAGGGCGCGCTTCGGTAAGAGCGATGGCAGCCGCCAAATCCACATGCTCGGCACAGGGCAACCACATGGTCAGCCGCTGCAAGCGCACGGGAAACACGGGGTAACCACATGGTCAGCCGCTGCAGGCACATGGGCAACACGGGGCAACC
>NW_026043617.1:0-32743 GCF_023856365.1 Brienomyrus brachyistius
ATGCTAATATGCTAATATGCTATGCTAATATGCTAATATGCTAATATGTTAATATGCTAATATGCTAATATGCTAATACACTAAAACGCTATGCTAATATGCTAATATGCTAATATGCTAATATGCTATGCTAATATGCTAATATGCTAATATGCTAATATGCTAATATGCTATGCTAATATGCTACGCTAATATGCTAATATGCTAATATGCTAATACGCTAATATGCTAACACGCTATGCTAATATGCTATGCTAATATGCTAATATGTTAATATGCTAATATGCTAATATGCTAATATGCTAATATGCTATGCTAATATGCTAATATGCTATGCTAATATGCTAATATGCTAATACACTAACACGCTATGCTAATATGCTAATATGCTATGCTAATATGCTAATATGCTAATATGCTAATATGCTAATATGCTAATATGCTATGCTAATATGCTAATACGCTAACACGCTATGCTAATATGCTATGCTAATATGCTAATATGCTATGCTAATATGCTAATATGCTAATATGCTAATACGCTAACATACTATGCTAATATGCTAATATGCTAATATGCTAATATGCTAATATGCTAATATGCTAATATGCTAATATGCTATGCATGCTAATATGCTAATATGCTAATATGCTATGCTAATATGCTAATATGCTAATATGCTAATATGCTAATATGCTAATATGCTAATATGCTATGCTAATATGCTAATATGCTAATATGCTAATATGCTAATATGCTATGCTAATATACTAATATTGTAATATGCTAATATGCTAATATGCTAATATGCTAATACGCTAACATACTATGCTAATATGCTATGCTAATATGCTAATATGCTAATATGCTAATATGCTATGCTAATATGCTAATATGCTAATATGCTAATATGCTATGCTAATATGCTAATACACTAATATGCTAATATGCTAATATGCTAATATGCTAATATGCTAATATGCTAATATGCTATGCTAATATGCTATGCTAATATGCTATGCTAATATGCTATGCTAATATGCTAATATGCTAATATGCTAATATGCTATGCTAATATGCTAATATGCTAATACACTAACACGCTATGCTAATATGCTAATATGCTAATATGCTAATATGCTAATATGCTATGCTAATATGCTAATATGCTAATATGCTAATATGCTAATATGCTATGCTAATATGCTAATATGTTAATATGCTAATACGCTAACACGCTATGCTAATATGCTAATATGCTATGCTAATATGCTAATACGCTAACACGCTATGCTAATATGCTAATATGCTAATATGCTAATATGCTAATATGCTAATATGCTATGCTAATATGCTAATATGCTAATATGCTAATATGCTAATATGCTATATGCTATGCTAATACGCTAATATGCTAATATGCTAATATGCTAATATGCTAATATGCTAATATGCTAATATGCTAATATGCTATGCTAATATGCTAATATGCTAATATGCTAACACGCTATGCTAATATGCTAATATGCTAATATGCTAATATGCTAATATGCTAATATGCTTATATGCTAATATGCTAATATGCTAATATGCTAACACGCTATGCTAATATGCTAATATGCTAATATGCTAATATGCTAATATGCTAATATGCTATGCTAATATGCTAATATTCTAATATGCTAATCTATGCTAATATGCTAATATGCTAATATGCTAATATGCTAATTATGCTAATATGCTAATATGCTAATATGCTAATATGCTATGCTAATATGCTAATATGCTAATATGCTAATATGCTAATAGCTAATATGCTAATATGCTAATATGCTATGCTAATACGCTAATATGCTAATATGCTAATATGCTAATATGCTATGCTAATATGCTAATATGCTAATATGCTAACATGCTATGCTAATATGCTAATATGCTAATATGCTAATATGCTTATATGCTAATATGCTAATATGCTAATATGCTAACACGCTATGCTAATATGCTAATATGCTAATATGCTAATATGCTAATATGCTAATATGCTAATATGCTATGCTAATATGCTAATATGCTAATATGCTAATATGCTATGCTAATATACTAATATGCTAATATGCTAATATGCTAATATGCTAATATGCTAATATGCTAATATGCTAATATGCTAATATGCTATGCTAATATGCTAATATGCTAATATGCTAATATGCTATGCTAATATGCTAATATGCTAATATGCTAATATGCTAATATGCTATGCTAATATGCTAATACGCTAACACGCTATGCTAATATGCTAATATGCTAATATGCTAATATGCTATGCTAATATGCTAATATGCTAATATGCTAATATGCTAATATGCTATGCTAATATGCTAATATGCTAATATGCTAATATGCTATGCTAATATGCTAATATGCTAATACGCTAACACGCTATGCTAATATGCTAATATGCTAATATGCTATGCTAATATGCTAATATGCTAATATGCTAATATGCTAATATGCTAATATACTATGCTAATATGCTAATATGCTAATATGCTAATATGCTAATATGCTAATATGCTAATACGCTAACATGCTATGCTAATATGCTAATATGCTAATATGCTAATATGCTAATATGCTAATATGCTAATATGCTAATATGCTAATATGCTATGCTAATATACTAATATGCTAATATGCTATGCTAATATGCTAATATGCTATGCTAATATGCTAATATGCTAATATGCTAATATGCTAATACGCTAACATGCTATGCTAATATGCTAATATGCTAATATGCTAATATGCTAATATGCTAATATGCTATGCTAATATGCTAATATGCTAATATGCTAATATGCTAATATGCTAATATGCTAATATGCTATGCTAATATGCTAATATGCTAATATGCTAATATGCTAATATGCTAATATGCTATGCTAATATGCTAATATGCTAATATGCTAATACGCTAACACGCTATGCTAATATGCTAATATGCTATGCTAATATGCTAATACGCTAACACGCTATGCTAATATGCTAATATGCTAATATGCTAATATGCTATGCTAATATGCTAATATGCTAATATGCTAATATGCTAATATGCTAATATGCTATGCTAATATGCTAATATGCTAATATGCTAATATGCTTACACTAACACGCTATGCTAATATGCTAATATGCTAATATGCTAATATGCTAATATGCTATGCTAATATGCTAATATGCTAATATGCTAATATGCTAATATGCTAATACGCTATTATGCTAACACGCTATGCTAATATGCTAATATGCTAATATGCTAATATGATAATATGTTAATATGCTAATATGCTAATATGCTAATATGCTATGCTAATATGCTAATATGCTATGCTAACATGCTAATATGCTATGCTAATATGCTAATATGCTATGCTAATATACTAATATGCTAATATGCTATGCTAATATGCTATATGCTAATATACTAATATGCTAATATGCTAATATGCTATGCTAATATGCTAATATGCTAATATGCTATGCTAATATACTAATATGCTAATATGCTAATATGCTAATATGCTAATATGCTATGCTAATATGCTAATATGCTAATATGCTATGCTAATATGCTAATATGCTAATATGCTAATATGCTAATATGCTATGCTAATATGCTAATATGCTAATATGCTAATATGCTAATATGCTAATATGCAATGCTAATATGCTAATATGCTAATATGCTAATATGCTAATATGCTAATATGCTATGCTAATATGCTAATATGCTAATACGCTAACATGCTAATATGCTAATATGCTAATATGCTAATATGCTAATATGCTAATATGCTAATATGCTATGCTAATATGCTAATATGCTAATATGCTAATATGCTAATATGCTATGCTAATATGCTAATATGCTATGCTAATATGCTAATATGCTATTATGCTAATATACTAATATGCTATGCTAATATGCTAATACGCTAACACGCTATGCTAATATGCTAATATGCTAATATGCTAATATGCTATGCTAATATGCTAATATGCTAATATGCTAATATGCTAATATGCTATATGCTATGCTAATATGCTAATATGCTAATATATTATGCTAATATGCTAATACGCTAAACACGCTATGCTATGCTAATATGCTAATATGCTAATATGCTATGCTAATATGCTAATATGCTAATATGCTATGCTAATATGCTAATATGCTAATATGCTAATATGCTATGCTAATATGCTAATATGCTAATATGCTAATATGCTAATATGCTAATATGCTAATATGCTATGCTAATATGCTAATATGCTAATATGCTAATACGCTAACACGCTATGCTAATATGCTAATATGCTAATACTCTAATAGGCTAACACGCTATGCTAATATGCTAATATGCTAATATGCTAATATGCTAATATGCTATGCTAATATGCTAATATGCTAATATGCTAATATGCTAATATGCTATGCTAATATGCTAATATGCTAATATGCTAATATGCTAATATGCTATGCTAATATGCTAAAATGCTGATATGCTAATATGCTATGCTAATATGCTAATATACTAATATGCTAATATGCTATGCTAATATGCTAATATGCTAATACACTAACACGCTATGCTAATATGCTAATATGCTAATATGCTAATATGCTATGCTAATATGCTAATATGCTAATATGCTAATATGCTAATATGCTAAAACGCTAATATGCTATGCTAATATGCTAATATGCTAATATGCTAATATGCTAATATGCTAATACGCTAATATGCTAACACGCTATGCTAATATGCTAATATGCTAATATGCTATGCTAATATGCTAATATGCTATGCTAATATGCTAATATGCTATGCTAATATGCTAATATGCTAATACGCTAACACGCTATGCTAATATGCTAAATATGCTAATATGCTAATATGCTAATATGCTATGCTAATATGCTAATATGCTAATATGCTAATATGCTAATATGCTAATCTATGCTAATATGCTAATATGCTAATATGCTAATATGCTATGCTAATATGCTAATATGCTAATATGCTAATATGCTAATATGCTAATATGCTAATATGCTAATATGCTATGCTAATATGCTAATATGCTAATATGCTATGCTAATATGCTAATATGCTAATATGCTAATATGTTAAATATGCTATGCTAATATGCTAATATGCTAATATGCTAATATGATGCTAATATGCTATGCTAATATGCTAATATGCTAATATGCTAATATGCTATGCTAATATGCTAATATGCTAATATGCTAATATGCTAATATGCTAATATGCTATGCTAATATGCTAATATGCTAATACACTAACACGCTATGCTAATATGCTAATATGCTAATATGCTAATATGCTAATATGCTAATATGCTAATATGCTAATATGCTAATATGCTATGCTAATATGCTAATATGCTAATATGCTAATATGCTAATATGCTAATATGCTAATATGCTATGCTAATATGCTAATATGCTAATATGCTAATATGCTAATATGCTAATATGCTAATATGCTAATATGCTATGCTAATATGCTAATATGCTAATATACTAATATGCTATTTTAATACGCTAATATGCTAAGCTATGCTAATATGCTAATATGCTAATATGCTAATATGCTAATATGCTATGCTAATATGCTAATATGCTAATATGCTAATATGCTAATATGCTAATATGCTAATATGCTATGCTAATATGCTAATATGCTAATATGCTAATATGCTATGCTAATATGCTAATATGCTAATATGCTAATATGCTAATATGCTAATATGCTATGCTAATATGCTAATATGCTATGCTAATATGCTAATATGCTATGCTAATATGCTAATATGCTAATATGCTAATATGCTAATATGCTAATATGCTATGCTAATATGCTAATATGCTAATATGCTAATATGCTATGCTAATATGCTAATATGCTAATATGCTAATATGCTAATACACTAACACGCTATGCTAATATGCTAATATGCTAATATGCTAATATGCTATGCTAATATGCTAATATGCTAATATGCTAATATGCTAATATGCTAATATGCTAATATGCTATGCTAATATGCTAATATGCTAATATGCTAATATGCTAATATGCTATGCTAATATGCTAATATGCTATGCTAATATGCTAATATGCTAATATGCAATGCTAATATGCTAATATGCTAATATGCTAATATGCTAATATGCTAATATGCTAATATGCTATGCTAATATGCTAATATGCTAATATGCTAATATGCTAATACACTAACACGCTATGCTAATATGCTAATATGCTAATATGCTAATATGCTAATATGCTATGCTAATATGCTAATAGTGCTAATATGCTAATATGCTAATATGCTAATATGCTAATATGCTAACACGCTATGCTAATATGCTAATATGCCTAATATGCTAATATGCTAATATGCTAATATGCTAATATGATATGTTAATATGCTAATATGCTAATATGCTAATATGCTATGCTAATATGCTAATATGCTATGCTAACATGCTAATATGCTATGCTAATATGCTAATATGCTAATACGCTAACACGCTATGCTAATATGCTATGCTAATATGCTAATATGCTAATATACTAATATGCTAATATGCTAATATGCTATGCTAATATGCTAATATGCTAATATGCTATGCTAATATGCTATGCTAATATGCTAATATGCTAATATGCTAATATGCTAACACGCTATGCTAATATGCTATGCTAATATGCTAATATGCTAATATGCTATGCTAATATGCTAATATGCTAATACACTAACACGCTATGCTAATATGCTAATATGCTAATATGCTAATATGCTATGCTAATATGCTAATATGCTAATATGCTAATATGCTATGCTAATATGCTAATATGCTAATATGCTAATATGCTAATATGCTAATATGCTAATATGCTATGCTAATATGCTAATATGCTAATATGCTAATATGCTAATATGCTATGCTAATATGCTAATATGCTAATACGCTAACACGCTATGCTAATATGCTAATACGCTAATACGCTAACACGCTATGCTAATATGCTAATATGCTAATATGCTAATATGCTAATATGCTAATATGCTAATATGCTAATATGCTATGCTAATATACTAATATGTTGATATGCTATGCTAATATGCTATGCTAATATGCTAATATGCTAATATGTTATGCTAATATGCTAATATGCTAATATGCTATGCTAATATGTTAATATGCTAATATGCTAATATGCTAATATGCTAATATGCTAATATGCTATGCTAATATGCTAATATGCTAATATGCTAATATGCTAATATGCTATGCTAATATGCTAATATGCTATGCTAATATGCTAATATGCTAATATGCTAATATGCTAATATGCTATGCTAATATGCTAATATGCTAATATACTAATGTGCTAATACGCTAACACGCTATGCTAATATGCTAATACGCTAATACGCTAACACGTTATGCTAATATGCTAATATGCTAATATGCTAATATGCTAATATGCTATGCTAATATGCTAATATACAAATCTGCTAATATGCTAATATGCTAATATGCTATGCTAATATGCTAATATGTTAATATGCTAATATGCTAATATGCTAATATGCTAATATGCTAATATGCTAATATGCTAATATGCTAATATGCTATGCTAATACGCTAATATGCTAATATGGTAATATGCTAATATGCTATGCTAATATGCTAATATGCTAATATGCTAATATGCTAATATGCTAATATGCTATGCTAATATGCTAATATGCTAATATGCTAATATGCTAATATGCTATGCTAATATGCTAATATGCTAATATGCTAATATGCTAATATGCTATGCTAATATGCTAATATGCTAATATGCTAATATGCTAATATGCTAATATGCTATGCTAATATGCTAATATACTAATATGCTAATATGCTAATATGCTAATATGCTATGCTAATATGCTAATATGCTAATATACTAACACGCTATGCTAATATGCTAATATGCTAATATGCTAATATGCTAATATGCTATGCTAATATGCTAATATGCTAATATGCTAATATGCTAATATGCTAATATGCTAATATGCTAATATGCTAATACGTTAATATGCTAACACGCTATGCTATGCTAATATGCTAATATGCTAATATGCTAATATGCTAATATGCTATGCTAATATGCTAATATGCCATGCTAATATGCTAATATGCTATGCTAATATGCTAATATGCTAATACGCTAACACGCTATGCTAATATGCTAACATGCTAATATGCTAATATGCTAATATGCTAATATGCTATGCTAATATGCTAATATGCTAATATGCTAATATGCTAATATGCTAATATGCTATGCTAATATGCTATGTTAATATGCTTATATGCTAATATGCTAATATGCTAATATGCTATGCTAATATGCTAATATGCTAATATGCTAATATGCTAATATGCTAATATGCTAATATGCTATGCTAATATGCTAATATGCTAATATGCTAATATGCTATGCTAATATGCTAATACGCTAACACGCTAACACGCTATGCTAATATGCTAATATGCTAATATGCTATGCTAATATGCTAATATGCTAATATGCTAATATGCTAATATGCTAATATGCTATGCTAATATGCTAATATGTTAATATGCTAATATGCTAATATGCTATGCTAATATGCTATGCTAATATGCTAATATGCTAATATGCTAATATGCTAATATGCTATGCTAATATGCTAATATGCTAATATGCTAATATGCTAATATGCTAATATGCTATGCTAATATGTTATGCTAATATGCTAATATGCTAATATGCTAATATGCTATGCTAATATGCTAATATGCTAATATGCTAATACACTAACACGCTATGCTAATATGCTAATATGCTAATATGCTAATATGCTAATATGCTATGCTAATATGCTAATATGCTAATACACTAACACGCTATGCTAATATGCTAATATGCTAATATGCTAATATGCTAATATGCTATGCTAATATGCTAATATGCTTACGCTAACACGCTATGCTAATATGCTAATATGCTAATATGCTAATATGCTAATATGCTAATATGCTAATATGCTAATATGCTATGCTAATATGCTAATATGCTAATATGCTATACTAATATGTTAATATGCTAATTTGCTAATATGCTAATATGCTATGCTAATATACTAATATGCTAATATGCTAATATGCTAATATGCTAATATGCTAATATGCTATGCTAATATACTAATATGCTAATATGCTAATATGCTAATATGCTAATATGCTAATATGCTATGCTAATATGCTAATATGCTAATATGCTAATATGCTAATATGCTAATATACTAATATGCTATGCTAATATGCTAATATGCTAATATGCTAATATGCTAATATGCTAATATGCTAATACGCTAATATGCTAATATGCTAATATGTTAATATGCTAATATGCTTTGCTAATATGCTATGCTAATATGCTAATATGCTAATATGCTAATATGCTAATATGCTATGCTAATATGCTAATATGCTAATATGCTAATATGCTAATATGCTATGCTAATATGCTAATATGCTAATATGCTAATATGCTATGCTAATATGCTAATATGCTAATACACTAACACGCAATGCTAATATGCTAATATGCTAATATGCTAATATGCTAATATGCTAATATGCTAATATGCTAATATGCTAATATGCTATGCTAATATGCTAATATACAAATCTGCTAATATGCTAATATGCTAATATGCTATGCTAATATGCTAATATGTTAATATGCTAATATGCTAATATGCTAATATACTAATACCCTAACACGCTATGCTAATATGCTATGCTAATATGCTAATATGCTAATATGCTAATATGCTAATATGCTAATATGCTATGCTAATACGCTAATATGCTAATATGCTAATATGCTAATATGCTATGCTAATATGCTAATATGCTAATATGCTAATATGCTAATATGCTAATATGCTATGCTAATATGCTAATATGCTAATATGCTAATATGCTAATATGCTAATATGCTAATATGCTATGCTAATATGCTAATATGCTAATATGCTAATATGCTAATATGCTAATATGCTATGCTATGCTAATATGCTAATATGCTAATATGCTAATATGCTATGCTAATATGCTAATATACTAATATGCTAATATGCTAATATGCTAATATGCTATGCTAATATGCTAATATGCTAATACACTAACACGCTATGCTAATATGCTAATATGCTAATATGCTAATATGCTAATATGCTATGCTAATATGCTAATATGCTAATATGCTAATATGCTAATATGCTAATATGCTAATATGCTAATACGTTAATATGCTAACACGCTATGCTAATATGCTAATATGCTAATATGCTAATATGCTAATATGCTAATATGCTATGCTAATATGCTAATATGCTAATATGCTAATATGCTAATATGCTATGCTAATATGCTAATATGCTATGCTAATATGCTAATACGCTAACACGCTATGCTAATATGCTAATATGCTAATATGCTAATATGCTAATATGCTAATATGCTAATATGCTAATATGCTAATATGCTATGCTAATATGCTAATATGCTAATATGCTAATATGTTAATATGCTAATATGCTATGCTAATATGCTAATATGCTAATATGCTAATATGCTAATATGCTAATATGCTATGCTAATATGCTAATATGCTAATATGCTAATATGCTAATACGCTAATATGCTAATATGCTAATATGCTAATATGCTAATATGCTAATATGCTATGCTAATATGCTAATATGCTATGCTAATATGCTAATATGCTAATATGCTAATATGCTAATATGCTATGCTAATATGCTAATATGCTAATATGCTAATATGCTAATATGCTAATATGCTAACACGCTATGCTAATATGCTATGCTAATATGCTAATATGCTAATATGCTATGCTAATATGCTAATATGCTAATACACTAACACGCTATGCTAATATGCTAATATGCTAATATGCTAATATGCTAATATGCTAATATGCTATGCTAATATGCTAATATGCTAATATGCTATGCTAATATGCTAATATGCTAATATGCTAATATGCTAATATGCTATGCTAATATGCTAATATGCTAATATGCTAATATGCTAATATGCTAATATGCTATGCTAATATGCTAATATGCTAATACGCTAACACGCTATGCTAATATGCTAATACGCTAATACGCTAACACGCTATGCTAATATGCTAATATGCTAATATGCTAATATGCTAATATGCTAATATGCTAATATGCTATGCTAATATACTAATATGTTGATATGCTATGCTAATATGCTATGCTAATATGCTAATATGCTAATATGTTAATATGCTAATATGCTAATATGCTATGCTAATATGTTAATATGCTAATATGCTAATATGCTAATATGCTAATATGCTATGCTAATATGCTAATATGCTAATATGCTAATATGCTAATATGCTAATATGCTATGCTAATATGCTAATATGCTATGCTACTATGCTAATATGCTAATATGCTAATATGCTAATATGCTATGCTAATATGCTAATATGCTAATATACTAATATGCTAATACGCTAACACGCTATGCTAATATGCTAATACGCTAATACGCTAACACGTTATGCTAATATGCTAATATGCTAATATGCTAATATGCTAATATGCTAATATGCTATGCTAATATGCTAATATACAAATCTGCTAATATGCTAATATGCTAATATGCTATGCTAATATGCTAATATGTTAATATGCTAATATGCTAATATGCTAATATACTAATACGCTAACACGCTATGCTAATATGCTATGCTAATATGCTAATATGCTAATATGCTAATATGCTAATATGCTATGCTAATACGCTAATATGCTAATATGGTAATATGCTAATATGCTATGCTAATATGCTAATATGCTAATATGCTAATATGCTAATATGCTAATATGCTAATATGCTATGCTAATATGCTAATATGCTAATATGCTAATATGCTAATATGCTATGCTAATATGCTAATATGCTAATATGCTAATATGCTAATATGCTAATATGCTAATATGCTAATATGCTATGCTAATATGCTAATATGCTAATATGCTAATATGCTATGCTAATATGCTAATATACTAATATGCTAATATGCTAATATGCTAATATGCTATGCTAATATGCTAATATGCTAATACACTAACACGCTATGCTAATATGCTAATATGCTAATATGCTATGCTAATATGCTAATATGCTAATATGCTATGCTAATATGCTAATATGCTAATACGCTAACACGCTATGCTAATATGCTAATATGCTAATATGCTAATATGCTAATATGCTAATATGCTATGCTAATATGCTAATATGCTAATATGCTAATATGCTATGCTAATATGCTATGCTAATATGCTAATATGCTAATATGCAAATATGCTAATATGCTATGCTAATATGCTAATATGCTAATATGCTAATATGCTAATATGTTAATATGCTATGCTAATATGCTAATATGCTAATATGCTAATATGCTAATATGCTATGCTAATATGCTAATATGCTAATATGCTAATATGCTATGCTAATATGCTAATACGCTAACACGCTAACACGCTATGCTAATATGCTAATATGCTAATATGCTATGCTAATATGCTAATATGTTAATATGCTAATATGCTAATATGCTAATATGCTATGCTAATATGCTAATATGCTAATATGCTAATATGCTAATATGCTATGCTAATATGCTAATATGCTAATATGCTAATATGCTAATATGCTAATATGCTAATATGCTAATATGCTAATATGCTAATATGTTAATATGCTAATATGCTAATATGCTATGCTAATATGCTAATATGCTAATATGCTAATATGCTAATATGCTATGCTAATATGCTAATATGCTAATATGCTAATATGCTAATATGCTAATATGCTAATATGCTATGCTAATATGTTATGCTAATATGCTAATATGCTAATATGCTAATATGCTATGCTAATATGCTAATATGCTAATATGCTAATACACTAACACGCTATGCTATGCTAATATGCTAATATGCTAATATGCTAATATGCTAATATGCTATGCTAATATGCTAATATGCTAATACACTAACACGCTATGCTAATATGCTAATATGCTAATATGCTAATATGCTATGCTAATATGCTAATATGCTTACGCTAACACGCTATGCTAATATGCTAATATGCTAATATGCTAATATGCTAATATGCTAATATGCTAATATGCTAATACGTTAATATGCTAACACGCTATGCTAATATGCTAATATGCTAATATGCTAATATGCTAATATGCTAATATGCTATGCTAATATGCTAATATGCCATGCTAATATGCTAATATGCTATGCTAATATGCTAATATGCTAATACGCTAACACGCTATGCTCTTATGCTAATATGCTAATATGCTAATATGCTAATATGCTAATATGCTATGCTAATATGCTAATATGCTAATATGCTAATATGCTAATATGCTATGCTAATATGCTATGCTAATATGCTAATATGCTAATATGCTAATATGCTAATATGCTAATATGCTAATATGCTATGCTAATATGCTAATATGCTAATATGCTAATATGCTATGCTAATATGCTAATATGCTAATATGCTAATGTGCTAATATGCTAATATGCTATGCTAATATGCTAATATGCTAATATGCTAATATGCTATGCTAATATGCTAATACGCTAACACGCTAACACGCTAACACGCTATGCTAATATGCTAATATGCTAATATGCTATGCTAATATGCTAATATGCTAATATGCTAATATGCTATGCTAATATGCTAATAAGCTAATATGCTATGCTAATATGCTAATATGTTAATATGCTAATGTGCTAATATGCTATGCTAATATGCTAATATGCTAATATGCTAATATGCTAATATGCTATGCTAATATGCTAATATGCTAATATGCTAATATGCTAATATGCTAATATGCTATGCTAATATGCTAATATGCTAATACACTAACACGCTATGCTAATATGCTAATATGCTAATATGCTAATATGCTAATATGCTATGCTAATATGCTAATATGCTAATACACTAACACGCTATGCTAATATGCTAATATGATAATATGCTAATATGCTAATATGCTATGCTAAAATGCTAATATGCTTACGCTAACACGCTATGCTAATATGCTAATATGCTAATATGCTAATATGCTATGCTAATATGCTAATATGCTAATATGCTATGCTAATATGCTAATATGCTAATATACTAATATGCTAATATGCTAATATGCTAATATGCTATGCTAATATACTAATATGCTAATATGCTAATATGCTAATATGCTAATATGCTAATATGCTAATATGCTATGCTAATATGCTAATATGCTAATATGCTAATATGCTAATATACTAATATGCTATGCTAATATGCTAATATGCTAATATGCTAATATGCTAATACGCTAATATGCTAATATGCTAATATGCTAATATGCTAATATGCTATGCTAATATGCTATGCTAATATGCTATGCTAATATGCTAATATGCTATGCTAATATGCTAATATGCTAATATGCTAATATGCTAATATGCTATGCTAATATGCTAATATGCTAATATGCTAATATGCTAATATGCTATGCTAATATGCTAATATGCTAATACACTAACACGCTATGCTAATATGCTAATATGCTAATATGCTAATATGCTAATATGCTATGCTAATATGCTAATATGCTAATACGCTAACACGCTATGCTAATATGCTAATATGCTAATATGCTAATATGCTAATATGCTAATATGCTAATATGCTAATATGCTATGCTAATATGCTAATATGCCAATATGCTAATATGCTAATATGCTAATATGCTATGCTAATATGCTAATATGCTAATATGCTAATATGCTAATATGCTATGGTAATATGTTAATATGCTAATATGCTAATATGCTAATATGCTAATATGCTATGCTAATATGCTAATATGCTAATATGCTAATATGCTAATATGCTAATATGCTAATATGCTATGCTAATATGCTAATATGCTAATATGCTAATATGCTAATATGCTATGCTAATATGCTAATATGCTAATATGCTATGCTAATATGCTAATATGCTAATACACTAACACGCTATGCTAATATGCTAATATGCTAATATGCTAATATGCTAATACGTTAATATGCTAATATGCTATGTTAATATGCTAATATGCTATGCTAATATGCTAATATGCTAATATGCTAATATGCTAATATGCTAATATACTATGCTAATATGCTAATATGCTAATATACTAATATGCTAATATCCTAATATGCTATGCTAATATGCTAATATGCTAATATACTAATATGCTAATATGCTATGCTAATATGCTAATATGCTAATATGCTAATATGCTAATATGCTATGCTAATATGCTAATATGCTAATATGCTAATATGCTAATATGCTATGCTAATATGCTAATATGCTAATATGCTAATATGCTAATATGCTAATATGCTATGCTAATATGCTAATATGCTAATATGCTAATATGCTATGCTAATATGCTATGCTAATATGCTAATATGCTAATATGCTAATATGCTAATATGCTATGCTAATATGCTAATATGCTAATATGCTAATATGCTAATATGCTATGCTAATATGCTAATATGCTAAAATGCTAATATGCTAATATGCTAATACACTAACACGCTATGCTAATATGCTAATATGCTAATATGCTAATATGCTAATATGCTAATATGCTAATATGCTATGCTAATATGCTAATATGCTAATATGCTATTATGCTAATATGCTAATATGCTATGCTAATATGCTAATATGCTAATATGCTAATATGCTAATACGCTAATATGCTAACAAGCTATGCTAATATGCTAATATGCTAATATGCTAATATGCTAATATGCTAATATGCTAATATGCTAATACACTAACACGCTATGCTAATATGCTAATATGCTAATATGCTAATATGCTAATATGCTAATATGCTAATATGTTAATATGCTATGCTAATATGCTAATATGCTAATATGCTATTATGCTAATATGCTAACAAGCTATGCTAATATGCTATGCTAATATGCTAATATGCTAATATGCTAATATGCTAATATGCTAATATGCTAATATGCTATGCTAATATGCTAATATGCTAATATGCTAATATGCTAATATGCTAATATGCTAATACGCTAATATGCTAACACGCTATGCTAATATGCTAATATGCTAATATGCTAATATGCTAATATGCTAATATGCTATGCTAATATACTAATATGCTATGCTAATATGCTAATATGCCATGCTAATATGCTAATATGCTAATATGCTAATATGCTAATATGCTAATATGCTAATATGCTATGCTAATATGCTAATATGCTAATATGCTAATATGCTAATATGCTAATATACTATGCTAATATGCTAATATGCTAATATGCTAATATGCTAATATGCTAATATGCTATGCTAATATGCTAATATGCTAATATATTATGCTAATATGCTAATACGCTAACACGCTATGCTATGCTAATATGCTAATATGCTAATATGCTATGCTAATATGCTAATATGCTAATATGCTATGCTAATATGCTAATATGCTAATATGCTAAAATGCTAATATGCTATGCTAATATGCTAATATGCTAATATGCTAATATGCTAATATGCTAATATGCTAATATGCTATGCTAATATGCTAATATGCTAATATGCTAATACGCTAACACGCTATGCTAATATGCTAATATGCTAATACTCTAATAGGCTAACACGCTATGCTAATATGCTAATATGCTAATATGCTAATATGCTAATATGCTATGCTAATATGCTAATATGCTAATATGCTAATATGCTATGCTAATATGCTAATATGCTAATATGCTAATATGCTAATATGCTATGCTAATATACTAAAATGCTGATATGCTAATATGCTATGCTAATATGCTAATATACTAATATGCTAATATGCTATGCTAATATGCTAATATGCTAATACACTAACACGCTATGCTAATATGCTAATATGCTAATATGCTAATATGCTAATATGCTATGCTAATATGCTAATATGCTAATATGCTAATATGCTAATATGCTAATATGCTAATATGCTAAAACGCTAATATGCTATGCTAATATGCTAATATGCTAATATGCTAATATGCTAATATGCTAATACGCTAATATGCTAACACGCTATGCTAATATGCTAATATGCTAATATGCTATGCTAATATGCTAATATGCTATGCTAATATGCTAATATGCTATGCTAATATGCTAATATGCTAATACGCTAACACGCTATGCTAATATGCTAATATGCTAATATGCTAATATGCTATGCTAATATGCTAATATGCTAATATGCTAATATGCTAATATGCTAATATGCTATGCTAATATGCTAATATGCTAATATGCTATGCTAATATGCTAATATGCTAATATGCTAATATGTTAATATGCTATGCTAATATGCTAATATGCTAATATGCTAATATGCTAATATGCTATGCTAATATGCTAATATGCTAATATGCTAATATGCTATGCTAATATGCTAATATGCTAATATGCTAATATGCTAATATGCTAATATGCTAATATGCTATGCTAATATGCTAATATGCTAATACACTAACACGCTATGCTAATATGCTAATATGCTAATATGCTAATATGCTAATATGCTAATATGCTAATATGCTAATATGCTAATATGCTATGCTAATATGCTAATATGCTAATATGCTAATATGCTAATATGCTAATATGCTAATATGCTATGCTAATATGCTAATATGCTAATATGCTAATATGCTAATATGCTAATATGCTATGCTAATATGCTAATACGCTAATATGCTAATATGCTAATATGCTATGCTAATATGCTATGCTAATATACTAATATGCTAATTTGCTAATATGCTAATATGCTAATGTGCTAATATGCTAATATGCTATGCTAATATGCTAATATGCTAATATACTAATATGCTATTTTAATACGCTAATATGCTAAGCTATGCTAATATGTTAATATGCTAATATGCTAATATGCTAATATGCTAATATGCTATGCTAATATGCTAATATGCTAATATGCTAATATGCTAATATGCTAATATGCTAATATGCTAATATGCTAATATGCTATGCTAATATGCTAATATGCTAATATGCTAATATGCTATGCTAATATGCTAATATGCTAATATGTTAATATGCTAATATGCTAATATGCTATGCTAATATGCTAATATGCTATGCTAATATGCTAATATGCTATGCTAATATGCTAATATGCTAATATGCTAATATGCTAATATGCTAATATGCTAATATGCTATGCTAATATGCTAATATGCTAATATGCTAATATGCTATGCTAATATGCTAATATGCTAATATGCTAATATGCTAATACACTAACACGCTATGCTAATATGCTAATATGCTAATATGCTAATATGCTAATATGCTATGCTAATATGCTAATATGCTAATATGCTAATATGCTAATATGCTAATATGCTAATATGCTAATATGCTATGCTAATATGCTAATATGCTAATATGCTATGCTAATATGCTAATATGCTATGCTAATATGCTAATATGCTAATATGCAATGCTAATATGCTAATATGCTAATATGCTAATATGCTAATATGCTAATATGCTAATATGCTAATATGCTAATATGCTATGCTAATATGCTAATATGCTAATATGCTAATATGCTAATACACTAACACGCTATGCTAATATGCTAATATGCTAATATGCTAATATGCTAATATGCTAATATGCTATGCTAATATGCTAATATGCTAATATGCTAATATGCTAATATGCTAATATGCTAATATGCTAACACGCTATGCTAATATGCTAATATGCTAATATGCTAATATGATAATATGTTAATATGCTAATATGCTAATATGCTAATATGCTATGCTAATATGCTAATATGCTATGCTAACATGCTAATATGCTATGCTAATATGCTAATATGCTAATACGCTAACACGCTATGCTAATATGCTATGCTAATATGCTAATATGCTAATATGCTAATATACTAATATGCTAATATGCTAATATGCTATGCTAATATGCTAATATGCTAATATGCTATGCTAATATGCTAATATGCTAATATGCTAATATGCTAATATGCTAATATGCTAATATGCTAATATGCTAATATGCTATGCTAATATACTAATATGCTAATATGCTATGCTAATATGCTAATATGCTAATATGCTAATATGCTAATATGCTAATATGCTAATATGCTAATATGCTATGCTAATATGCTAATATGCTAATATGCTAATATGCTAATATGCAATGCTAATATGCTAATATGCTAATATGCTAATATACTAATATGCTAATATACTAATATGCTAATATGCTAATATGCTAATATGCTATGCTAATATGCTAATATGCTAATACGCTAACACGCTATGCTAATATGCTAATATGATAATATGCTAATATGCTAATATGCTAATATGCTAATATGCTAATATGCTCTTATGCTAATATGCTAATATGCTAATATGCTATGCTAATATGCTAATATGCTAATATGCTAATATGCTAATATGCTATGCTAATATGCTAATATGCTAATATGCTAATATGCTATGCTAATATGCTAATATGCTAATATGCTATGCTAATATGCTAATATGCTATGCTAATATGCTAATATGCTAATATGCTATGCTAATATGCTAATATGCTAATATGCTAATATGCTAATATGCTAATATACTATGCTAATATGCTAATATGCTAATATGCTAATATGCTAATATGCTAATATGTTAATATGCTATGCTAATATGCTAATATGCTAACACGCTATGCTAATATGCTAATATGCTATGCTAATATGCTATGCTAATATGCTAATATGTTAATATGTTAATATGCTAATATGCTATGCTAATATGCTAATATGCTAATATGCTAATATGCTAATATGCTATGCTAATATGCTATGCTATGCTAATATGCTAATATGCTAATATGCTAATATGCTAATATACTAATATACTATGCTAATATGCTAATATACTAATATGCTATGCTAATATGCTAATATGCTAATATGCTAATATGCTATGCTAATATGCTAATATGCTAATATGCTAATATGCTAATATGCTAATATGCTATGCTAATATGCTAATATGCTAATATGCTAATATGCTAATATGCTATGCTAATATGCTAATATGCTAATATGCTAATATGCTAATATGCTAATATGCTATGCTAATATGCTATGCTAATATGCTATGCTAATATGCTAATATGCTAATATGCTAATATACTAATATGCTAATATGCTAATATGCTAATATGCTAATATGCTAATATACTAATATGCTAATACGCTAACATGCTATGCTAATATGCTAATATGCTAATATGCTAATATGCTAATATGCTAATATGCTAATATGCTATGCTAATATGCTAATATGCTAATATGCTAATATGCTATGCTAATATGCTAATATGCTAATATGCTATGCTAATATGCTAATATGCTAATATGCTAATATGCTAATATGCTATGCCAATATGCTAATATGTTAATATGCTAATATGCTATGCTATGCTAATATGCTAATATGCTAATACACTAACACGCTATGCTAATATGCTAATATGCTAATATGCTAATATGCTATGCTAATATGCTAATATGCTAATATGCTAATATTCTATGCTAATATGCTAATACGCTAAATACGCTATGCTAATATGCTAATACGCTAATACGCTAACATGCTATGCTAATATGCTAATATGCTAATATGCTAATATGCTAATATGCTAATATGCTAATATGCTATGCTAATATGCTAATATGCTAATATGCTAATATGCTAATATGCTAATATGCTATGCTAATATGCTAATATGCTAATATGCTATGCTAATATGCTAATATGCTAATATGCTATGCTAATATGCTAATATGCTAATATGCTAATATGCTATGCTAATATGCTAATATGCTAATATGCTAATATGCTAATATGCTAATATGCTATACTAATATGCTAATATGCTAATATGCTAATATGCTAATATGCTAATATGCTAATATGCTAATATGCTAATATGCTATGCTATGCTAATATGCTAATACACTAACACGCTATGCTAATATGCTAATATGCTAATATGCTAATATGCTATGCTAATATGCTAATATGCTAATATGCTAATATGCTAGTATGCTAATATGCTAATATGCTATGCTAATATGCTAATATGCTAATATGCTAATATGCTAATATGATAATATGCTAATATGCTATGCTATGCTAATATGCAAATATGCTAATATGCTAATATGCTAATATGCTAATACGCTAACATGCTATGCTAATATGCTAATATGCTAATATGCTAATATGCTAATATGCTAATACGCTAATATGCTAATATGCTAATATGCTAATATGCTAATATGCTAATATGCTAATATGCTATGCTAATATGCTAATATGCTAATACGCTAACACGCTATGCTAATATGCTAATATGCTAATATGCTAATATGCTAATATGCTATGCTAATATGCTAATATGCTAAGCTAATATGCTAATATGTTAATATGCTAATATGTTAATATGCTAATATGCTATGCTAATATGCTAATATGCTAATATACTAATATGCTAATATGCTAATATGCTAATACGCTAACATGCTATGCTAATATGCTAATATGCTAATATGCTAATATGCTAATATGCTATGCTAATATGCTAATATGCTAATATGCTAATATGCTAATATGCTATGCTAATATGCTAATATGCTAATATGCTAATATGCTAATATGCTATGCTAATATGCTAATATGCTAATATGCTAATATGCTATGCTAATATGCTAATATGCTAATATGCTATGCTAATATGCTAATATGCTATGCTAATATGCTAATATGCTAATATGCTATGCTAATATGCTAATATGCTAATATGCTATGCTAATATGCTAATATGCTAATATGCTAATATGCTAATATGCTATGCCAATATGCTAATATGTTAATATGCTAATATGCTATGCTATGCTAATATGCTAATATGCTAATACACTAACACGCTATGCTAATATGCTAATATGCTAATATGCTAATATGCTATGCTAATATGCTAATATGCTAATATGCTAATATTCTATGCTAATATGCTAATACGCTAAATACGCTATGCTAATATGCTAATACGCTAATACGCTAACATGCTATGCTAATATGCTAATATGCTAATATGCTAATATGCTAATATGCTAATATGCTAATATGCTAATATGCTATGCTAATATGCTAATATGCTAATATGCTAATATGCTAATATGCTAATATGCTATGCTAATATGCTAATATGCTAATATGCTATGCTAATATGCTAATATGCTAATATGCTATGCTAATATGCTAATATGCTAATATGCTAATATGCTATGCTAATATGCTAATATGCTAATATGCTAATATGCTAATATGCTAATATGCTATACTAATATGCTAATATGCTAATATGCTAATATGCTAATATGCTATGCTAATATGCTAATATGCTAATATGCTAATATGCTAATATGCTATGCTAATATGCTAATATGCTAATATGCTAATATGCTAATACGTTAATATGCTAATATGCTAATATGCTATGCTAATATGCTAATATGCTAATATGCTATGCTAATATGCTAATATGCTAATATGCTAATATGCTAATATGCTAATATGCTATGCTAATATGCTAATATGCTAATATGCTAATATACTAATATGCTATGCTAATATGCTAATATGCTATGCTAATATGCTAATATGCTATGCTAATATGCTAATATGCTAATACGCTAACACGCTATGCTAATATGCTAATATGCTAATATGCTAATATGCTATGCTAATATGCTAATATGCTAATATGCTAATATGCTAATATGCTAATACGCTAATATGCTAACACGCTATGCTAATATGCTAATATGCTAATATGCTAATATGTTAATATGCTAATATGCTAATATCCTAATATGCTAATATGCTAATATGCTAATATGCTATGCTAATATGCTAATATGCTATGCTAATATGCTAATATGCTAATACGTTAACACGCTATGCTAATATGCTAATATGCTATGCTAATATGCTAATATGCTATTATGCTAATATGCTAATATGCTATGCTAATATGCTAATACGCTAACACGCTATGCTAATATGCTAATATGCTAATATGCTAATATGCTATGCTAATATGCTAATATGCTAATATGCTAATATGCTAATATGCTAATATGCTAATATGCTATGCTAATATGCTAATATGCTAATACACTAACACGCTATGCTAATATGCTAATATGCTAATATGCTAATATGCTAATATGCTAATATGCTAATATGCTATGCTAATATGCTAATATGCTAATATGCTAATACGCTAATACGCTAACACGCTATGTTAATATGCTAATATGCTAATATGCTAATATGCTAATATGCTAATATGCTAATATGCTAACATGCTATGCTAATATGCTAATATGCTAATATGCTAATATGCTAATATGCTATGCTAATATGCTAATATGCTAATATGCTAATATGCTAATATGCTATGCTAATATGCTAATATGCTAATATGCTAATATGCTAATATGCTAATATGCTAATATGCTAATATGCTATGCTAATATGCTAATATGCTAATACACTAACACGCTATGCTAATATGCTAATATGCTAATATGCTAATATGCTAATATGCTAATATGCTATGCTAATATGCTAATATGCTAATACACTAACACGCTATGCTAATATGCTAATATGCTAATATGCTAATATGCTAATATGCTAATATGCTAATATGCTAATATGCTATGCTAATATGCTAATATGCTAATATGCTAATACGCTAATATGCTAATATGCTAACACGCTATGCTAATATGCTAATATGCTAATATGCTAATATGCTAATATGCTAATATGCTAATATGCTAATACGCTAATATGCTAACACGCTATGCTAATATGCTAATATGCTAATATGCTAATATGCTAATATGCTATGCTAATATGCTAATATGCTATGCTAATATGCTAATATGCTAATATGCTACTATGCTAATATGCTAATATGCTATGCTAATATGCTAATATGCTAATATACTAATATGCTAATACGCTAACACGCTATGCTAATATGCTAATACGCTAATACGCTAACACGTTATGCTAATATGCTAATATGCTAATATGCTAATATACTAATATGCTATGCTAATATGCTAATATACAAATCTGCTAATATGCTAATATGCTAATATGCTATGCTAATATGCTAATATGCTAATATGCTAATATGCTAATATGCTAATATGCTAATATGCTAATATGCTATGCTAATATGCTAATATGCTAATATGTTAATATGCTAATATGCTAATATGCTAATACACTAAAACGCTATGCTAATATGCTAATATGCTAATATGCTAATATGCTAATATGCTATGCTAATATGCTAATATGCTAATATGCTAATATGCTAATATGCTATGCTAATATGCTACGCTAATATGCTAATATGCTAATATGCTAATACGCTAATATGCTAACACGCTATGCTAATATGCTATGCTAATATGCTAATATGTTAATATGCTAATATGCTAATATGCTAATATGCTAATATGCTATGCTAATATGCTAATATGCTATGCTAATATGCTAATATGCTAATACACTAACACGCTATGCTAATATGCTAATATGCTATGCTAATATGCTAATATGCTAATATGCTAATATGCTATGCTAATATGCTAATACGCTAACACGCTATGCTAATATGCTATGCTAATATGCTAATATGCTATGCTAATATGCTAATATGCTAATATGCTAATACGCTAACATACTATGCTAATATGCTAATATGCTAATATGCTAATATGCTAATATGCTAATATGCTAATATGCTAATATGCTATGCTAATATGCTAATATGCTAATATGCTATGCTAATATGCTAATATGCTAATATGCTAATATGCTAATATGCTAATATGCTAATATGCTAATATGCTATGCTAATATGCTAATATGCTAATATGCTAATATGCTAATATGCTAATATGCTATGCTAATATACTAATATTGTAATATGCTAATATGCTAATATGCTAATATGCTAATACGCTAACATACTATGCTAATATGCTAATGCTAATATGCTAATATGCTAATATGCTAATATGCTAATATGCTAATATGCTAATATGCTAATATGCTAATACACTAATATGCTAATATGCTAATATGCTAATATGCTAATATGCTAATATGCTATGCTAATATGCTATGCTAATATGCTATGCTAATATGCTATGCTAATATGCTAATATGCTAATATGCTAATATGCTATGCTAATATGCTAATATGCTAATACACTAACACGCTATGCTAATATGCTAATATGCTAATATGCTAATATGCTAATATGCTATGCTAATATGCTAATATGCTAATATGCTAATATGCTAATATGCTAATATGCTATGCTAATATGCTAATATGTTAATATGCTAATATGCTAACACGCTATGCTAATATGCTAATATGCTATGCTAATATGCTAATACGCTAACACGCTATGCTAATATGCTAATATGCTAATATGCTAATATGCTAATATGCTAATATGCTATGCTAATATGCTAATATGCTAATATGCTAATATGCTAATATGCTAATATGCTAATATGCTATGCTAATACGCTAATATGCTAATATGCTAATATGCTAATATGCTAATATGCTAATATGCTAATATGCTATGCTAATATGCTAATATGCTAATATGCTAACACGCTATGCTAATATGCTAATATGCTAATATGCTAATATGCTAATATGCTTATATGCTAATATGCTAATATGCTAATATGCTAACACGCTATGCTAATATGCTAATATGCTAATATGCTAATATGCTAATATGCTAATATGCTATGCTAATATGCTAATATTCTAATATGCTAATATGCTATGCTAATATGCTAATATGCTAATATGCTAATATGCTAATATGCTATGCTAATATGCTAATATGCTAATATGCTAATATGCTATGCTAATATGCTAATATGCTAATATGCTAATATGCTAATATGCTAATATGCTAATATGCTAATATGCTAATATGCTATGCTAATACGCTAATATGCTAATATGCTAATATGCTAATATGCTATGCTAATATGCTAATATGCTAATATGCTAACACGCTATGCTAATATGCTAATATGCTAATATGCTATGCTAATATGCTAATATGCTAATATGCTAATATGCTAACACGCTATGCTAATATGCTAATATGCTAATATGCTAATATGCTAATATGCTAATATGCTATGCTAATATGCTAATATGCTAATATGCTAATATGCTATGCTAATATACTAATATGCTAATATGCTAATATGCTAATATGCTAATATGCTAATATGCTAATATGCTAATATGCTATGCTAATATGCTAATATGCTAATATGCTAATATGCTATGCTAATATGCTAATATGCTAATATGCTAATATGCTAATATGCTATGCTAATATGCTAATACGCTAACACGCTATGCTAATATGCTAATATGCTAATATGCTAATATGCTATGCTAATATGCTAATATGCTAATATGCTAATATGCTAATATGCTATGCTAATATGCTAATATGCTAATATGCTAATATGCTATGCTAATATGCTAATATGCTAATACGCTAACACGCTATGCTAATATGCTAATATGCTAATATGCTATGCTAATATGCTAATATGCTAATATGCTAATATGCTAATATGCTAATATACTATGCTAATATGCTAATATGCTAATATGCTAATATGCTAATATGCTAATATGCTAATACGCTAACATGCTATGCTAATATGCTAATATGCTAATATGCTAATATGCTAATATGCTAATATGCTAATATGCTAATATGCTAATATGCTATGCTAATATACTAATATGCTAATATGCTATGCTAATATGCTTAATATGCTATGCTAATATGCTAATATGCTAATATGCTAATATGCTAATACGCTAACATGCTATGCTAATATGCTAATATGCTAATATGCTAATATGCTAATATGCTAATATGCTATGCTAATATGCTAATATGCTAATATGCTAATATGCTAATATGCTAATATGCTAATATTGCTATGCTAATATGCTAATATGCTAATATGCTAATATGCTAATATGCTAATATGCTATGCTAATATGCTAATATGCTAATATGCTAATATGCTAATACGCTAACACGCTATGCTAATATGCTAATATGCTATGCTAATATGCTAATACGCTAACACGCTATGCTAATATGCTAATATGCTAATATGCTAATATGCTATGCTAATATGCTAATATGCTAATATGCTAATATGCTAATATGCTAATATGCTATGCTAATATGCTAATATGCTAATATGCTAATATGCTTACACTAACACGCTATGCTAATATGCTAATATGCTAATATGCTAATATGCTAATATGCTATGCTAATATGCTAATATGCTAATATGCTAATATGCTAATATGCTAATACGCTAATATGCTAACACGCTATGCTAATATGCTAATATGCTAATATGCTAATATGATAATATGTTAATATGCTAATATGCTAATATGCTAATATGCTATGCTAATATGCTAATATGCTATGCTAACATGCTAATATGCTATGCTAATATGCTAATATGCTATGCTAATATACTAATATGCTAATATGCTATGCTAATATGCTAATATGCTAATATACTAATATGCTAATATGCTAATATGCTATGCTAATATGCTAATATGCTAATATGCTATGCTAATATACTAATATGCTAATATGCTAATATGCTAATATGCTAATATGCTATGCTAATATGCTAATATGCTAATATGCTATGCTAATATGCTAATATGCTAATATGCTAATATGCTAATATGCTAATATGCTATGCTAATATGCTAATATGCTAATATGCTAATATGCTAATATGCTAATATGCAATGCTAATATGCTAATATGCTAATATGCTAATATGCTAATATGCTATGCTAATATGCTAATATGCTAATACGCTAACATGCTAATATGCTAATATGCTAATATGCTAATATGCTAATATGCTAATATGCTAATATGCTAATATGCTATGCTAATATGCTAATATGCTAATATGCTAATATGCTAATATGCTATGCTAATATGCTAATATGCTATGCTAATATGCTAATATGCTATTATGCTAATATACTAATATGCTATGCTAATATGCTAATACGCTAACACGCTATGCTAATATGCTAATATGCTAATATGCTAATATGCTATGCTAATATGCTAATATGCTAATATGCTAATATGCTAATATGCTAATATGCTAATATGCTAATATGCTATGCTAATATGCTAATATGCTAATATATTATGCTAATATGCTAATACGCTAACACGCTATGCTATGCTAATATGCTAATATGCTAATATGCTATGCTAATATGCTAATATGCTAATATGCTATGCTAATATGCTAATATGCTAATATGCTAAATGCTATGCTAATATGCTAATATGCTAATATGCTAATATGCTATATGCTAATATGCTAATATGCTATGCTAATATGCTAATATGCTAATATGCTAATACGCTAACACGCTATGCTAATATGCTAATATGCTAATACTCTAATAGGCTAACACGCTATGCTAATATGCTAATATGCTAATATGCTAATATGCTAATATGCTATGCTAATATGCTAATATGCTAATATGCTAATATGCTAATATGCTATGCTAATATGCTAATATGCTAATATGCTAATATGCTAATATGCTATGCTAATATGCTAAAATGCTGATATGCTAATATGCTATGCTAATATGCTAATATACTAATATGCTAATATGCTATGCTAATATGCTAATATGCTAATACACTAACACGCTATGCTAATATGCTATATGCTAATATGCTAATATGCTATGCTAATATGCTAATATGCTAATATGCTAATATGCTAATATGCTAATATGCTAATATGCTAAAACGCTAATATGCTATGCTAATATGCTAATATGCTAATATGCTAATATGCTAATATGCTAATATGCTAATACGCTAATATGCTAACACGCTATGCTAATATGCTAATATGCTAATATGCTATGCTAATATGCTAATATGCTATGCTAATATGCTAATATGCTATGCTAATATGCTAATATGCTAATACGCTAACACGCTATGCTAATATGCTAATATGCTAATATGCTAATATGCTAATATGCTATGCTAATATGCTAATATGCTAATATGCTAATATGCTAATATGCTAATATGCTATGCTAATATGCTAATATGCTAATATGCTAATATGCTATGCTAATATGCTAATATGCTAATATGCTAATATGCTAATATGCTAATATGCAATATGCTATGCTAATATGCTAATATGCTAATATGCTATGCTAATATGCTAATATGCTAATATGCTAATATGTTAATATGCTATGCTAATATGCTAATATGCTAATATGCTAATATGCTAATATGCTAATATGCTATGCTAATATGCTAATATGCTAATATGCTATGCTAATATGCTAATATGCTAATATGCTAATATGCTAATATGCTATGCTAATATGCTAATATGCTAATATGCTAATATGCTAATATGCTAATATGCTAATATACTATGCTAATATGCTAATATGCTAATATGCTAATATGCTAATATGCTAATATGCTATGCTAATATGCTAATATGCTAACACGCTATGCTAATATGCTAATATGCTATGCTAATATGCTATGCTAATATGCTAATATGTTAATATGTTAATATGCTAATATGCTATGCTAATATGCTGATATGCTAATATGCTAATATGCTAATATGCTATGCTAATATGCTATGCTAATATGCTAATATGCTAATATGCTAATATGCTAATATGCTAATATACTAATATACTATGCTAATATGCTAATATACTAATATGCTATGCTAATATGCTAATATGCTAATATGCTAATATGCTATGCTAATATGTTAATATGCTAACATGCTAATATGCTATGTTAATACTCTAATATGCTAATATGCTATGCTAATATGCTAATATGCTAACATGCTATGCTAATATACTAATATGCTAATATGCTAATATGCTAATATGCTAATATGCTATGCTAATATGCTAATATACTAATATGCTAATATGCTATGCTAATATGCTATGCTAATATGCTATGCTAATACGCTAACACGCTATGCTAATATGCTAATATGCTAATATGCTAATATGCTATGCTAATATGCTAATATGCTATGTTAATATGCTAATATGCTATCTAATATGCTAATATGCTAATATGCTATATGCTAATATGATATGCTAATATGCTATGCTAATATGCTATGCTAATACGCTAACACGCTATGCTAATATGCTAATATGCTATGCTAATATGCTAATATGCTAATATGCTATGCTAATATGCTAATACGCTATCACGCTATGCTAATATGCTAATATGCTATGCTAATATGCTAATATGCTAATATGCTATGCTAATATGCTTATATGCTAATATGCTAATATGCTATGCTAATATGCTAATATGCTAATACGCTAATATGCTAATATGCTATGCTAATATGCTAATATGCTAATACGCTAACACGCTATGCTAATATGCTAATATGCTAATATGCTATGCTAATATGCTATGCTAATACGCTAACACGCTATGCTAATATGCTAATATGCTAATATGTTAATATACTAATATGCTAATATGCTAATATGCTATGCTAATATGCTAATATGCTAATATGCTAATATGCTAATATGCTATGTTAATATGCTAATATGCTAATATGCTAATATGCTAATATGCTATGCTAATATGCTAATATGCTAATATACTAATATGCTATGCTATACGCTAACACGCTATGCTAATATGCTAATATGCTATGCTAATATGCTAATATACTAATATGCTAATTTGCTAATATGCTAATATGCTATGCTAATATGCTAATATATGCTAATATGCTAATATGCTAATACGCTAATATGCTAACACGCTATGCTAATATGCTAATATGCTAATATGCTAATATGCTATGCTAATATGCTAATATGCTAATACACTAACACGCTATGCTAATATGCTAATATGCTAATATGCTAATATGCTATGCTAATATGCTAATATGCTAATATGCTAATATGCTAATGTTAATATGCTAATATGCTATGCTAATATGCTAATATGCTAATACGCTAATATGCTAATATGCTAATATGCTATGCTAATATGCTAATATGCTAATATGCTAATATGCTATGCTAATATGCTAATATGCTAATATGCTAATATGCTATGCTAATATGCTAATATGTTAATATGCTAATATGCTATGCTAATATGCTAATATACTAATATGCTAATATGCTATGCTAATACGCTATGCTAACACGATATGCTAATATGCTAATATGCTAATATTGCTATGCTAATATGCTAATATGCTAATACGCTAACACGCTATGCTAATATGCTAATATGCTAATATGCTATGCTAATATGCTAATTTGCTATGCTAATATACTAATATGCTAATATGCTAATATGCTAATATACTATGCTAATATACTATGCTAATATACTATGCTAATATGCTAATATGCTAATATGCTATGCTAATATGCTATGCTAATATGCTAATATGCTAATATGCTAATACACTAACACGCTATGCTAATATGTTAATATGCTAATATGCTATGCTAATATGCTAATATGTTAATATGCTAATATGCTATGCTAATATGCTAATATGCTAATATGCTAATATGCTAATATGCTAATATGCTAATATGTTAATACGCTAACATGCTAACACGCTATGCTAATATGCTAATATGCTAATATGCTAATATGCTATGCTAATATGCTAATATGCTAATACGCTAACACGCTATGCTAATATGCTAATATGCTAATATGCTAATATGCTAATATGCTAATATGCTAATATGCTAATATAATAATATGCTAATATGCTAATATGCTATGCTAATATGCCTAATATGCTAATATGCTAATACGCTAACTCGCTATGCTAATATGCTAATATGCTAATATGCTAATATGCTATGCTAATATGCTAATATGTTAATATGCTAATATGTTAATATGCTAATACGCTAATATGCTATGCTAATATGCTAATATGCTAATATACTAATATGCTATGCTAATATGCTATGTT
>NW_026043618.1:0-32726 GCF_023856365.1 Brienomyrus brachyistius
TGAAGAGGAGTGGACCAACATTCCACAGGCCACAATTGACAATCTGATAAACTCTATGCGAAGAAGATGTGTTGCATTGCATGAGGCAAATGGTGGTCACACCAGATACTGACCGGTTCTGAGTCCCCAGACCCCCAATAAAGCAAAAAACTGCACATTCCAGGGTGGCCTTTTATTGTGGGCAGTATAAGGTACACCTGTGCACTACCCATGATGTCAGATCAGCATCTTGATGTGGCACACCTGTGAGGTGGGATGGATTATCTCAGCAAAGCAGAAGTGCTCACTATCACACATTTAGACTGATTTGTGAGAAATGTTTGAGAGAAATGGTAATATTGTGTATCTGGAATGAATTGTAGGTCTTTAAGTCCATCTCATGAAAAATGGGAGCAGAAACAAGAGTGTTGCGTTTATATTTTTGTTCAGTATAGAATAAGCCCAGATTTATGTTTATTCAGTGGAGATAAGTACAACCTCTAAAGATAGGCCTTCACCCGTTTTGGCAGTGTCTCCGGATCCCATGACAAATAATGCCTTCAGTACATCCTCCTCAACCCACACTGAAAGCAGAAGTGCTATGGGCTTTGCAAACGGTTTGCCGACATCACTCCTATACGTCCAATGATGACATTCACACCGTCTCCAGGGTGATGTTCCCTGACTCGCAGGGTCACTTGTGGTAAAGATAAAACCGCTTTTCTTGCGCGATTTGGACTCGCTCCATATATTAAAAGGGAGCTTCGTTGTCATGTTTGACGTAAGTATGAACAGGACCATCAAAAGAAAACAACTGGATGTGCATGTCAGGTATTGGGTGAATTATGAGAATGGCTCTCGAGTGCAGTCCTGGTTCTGGGATCACAGTACATGAGCCACTCCACCGCTGAAGACTTACTGGAGAAGTTTAAGGTAAGCCATTCAATAACATTTAAACTCATTAACGAACCCATGATTTTTAAATATCCATGGTTTATCTTTACATGTGTTTAAATGGGAGAACCATATTTATTGGTAAGCATATTTTAAAGATTTTATTGCTGCTTCATGGCTTTTGCTGCAAAAAAAATAGTTCATTGAGGAAATAGAATGTTTAAGTGTTGTGTAGCAACATGTACAGCTGTTGTACAGGCAAAAACTCTGGCTCAGTCCAAAGGAGGTGGATATAGGAATGGCTGTCATCAAGGTGGGACTTCTGTGAATTCACTGGTATCTTTACATACAAATGTATCAAACAATTGTGAAGTAAAAAATATGTGAATAACATGGAGTTTGAGCTGGTTTGATATGTACAGCTGAGGTAGTGTTAACCTTGGGCTGAGTGTGCAGAAAGATTCTGGAAATTTGACAAACCATCTTTTTGTCAGAGACAGTCAGGAGCCAAAGGCAGTGGAAGTGACCTTGGTGTCCTTCAGATTAAAAAAAATTGCCAGATTGTGCTCTCAAAAATGTGCAAAAAGGCCTTGGATAAATGCCCTCTGAAGTACTCGATTGTACATGAGATGACGTGCTTGGACCCAAACAAAATGCACACCAGCCAGATAACTGCCAGCAGAAAAGGAGAAATCTCATGCAGAAGTTTGCGCAGGAGAATCGGTTGGCAGGCAGGATATCTGCTGGTAAATCATAGGATAAGAATAGGATAGTTCAGAATATTATTTTTAAATTATGCTTTTCTTTTTTCACATCTAACTGAATCAGGGACGGATTACAAACCGGGTTAGCGGGGCCGCTGCCCAGGGGCCCTTGGGGTGCAGGGGGCCCGTGGGCCCCAAGCCCAAAACAATTTGCAACGCTTATCAGCAATGTATTTTCGTTTGTCTATTTTAGAGGGCCTACATTCTTTGATCCTCTGCCTACAAGGTCCCCTGACCCTATAGGGAGGGTGTTTGGCTGCCAAGGGCCCTTGACTTGTGGTGGTTGTGGTGGTGGTGCAGGTGGTGGTGGTGGGGGGGGGCCTCGCGAACGTTTTACCCAGGGGCCCACACAACCCATAATCCGTCCCTGAACTGAATAGTGTTAACACGTAGATTTTAGCAGTATTTAGAAGACCGACTCTTGGTGTTTGAAAAGAAGCATCAGCCCAGTTATATTTTCTTTGATGAGCCTAGAGATATCTCAAGATTAAATTAAAATGATTGCACATTTATGGTATCATAGGAAAATTGGGTTATAAATCACTTTCCTATTCTACATGTGATTCTGTGTATTGACATTGTTGATCTGCATCTAATCTACTGTAATTAATGTAATTACAGGTGATGCAATATCCCAGCAGTCTGATAATCACCTGCACAATGAGGCAAAAGGCTTGGATTTTATATCCTTCATTCCTTCAGCACCATCCAAAGTTGATGTCTTTTTACATCAAAAAGTTAGTGGGCCTTATCCTGACCTCTGGATGTTCTGCAAGAACTTGCTGCTGCTGTCCTATGGGCAAGCCGAAGTGGAACGAATAGAGGTGGAGACCTGCAACTTATCAGAGGAAACAGTTGTTGCACAGAGGCTTATATGCGACCATGTCAGAGTGTGTGGGGGAGCAACCAAAGCGCCTCTGACCAAAGGTGAAAGATGAGCGAAAAGCAAAAAAGAAAACTTGAGGAACTCAAGAGGAAGAGAGTCTCACTGGAAAGTGTATGTGAGAGTTTACAAAAGGATGCTGAGCACATGGCAGAGGAAGCAGAGAGTGCTGCTGGAACCAAAAGGGCAACATTACTTACCAAGTCCAATACTCTGAGCCGACGAGCGAAGGAGGAGAAAGAGCAGTTGGTGGTCTTAAATGCAGATACTGAAGAATAGGCTACTGAACTGTGACTCCTAACACATCAAGAGTGAATCGGTGGAAACAAAAATATTTAGGTTCTTTGCATTTTTGGAGTATTTTACTTTCTGTGCCTGTTTGTACATTGTTCACAGCCATAATACTTTATAATTACAAGGTAGTTTTATGTTAGAGCTCTTGCTCCAATAAATATGTGCCTTGTAATTAACTAAATTCTAGGCTATTCAGTTTTTTTTGCCCTCGTGATGGTCGTGGGTTGTGAAAAAAGCCTTCTTCTTAGGGGTACCGCTGGGGCCAGCCGGGCGTATGTCGTGGCTTCAGTGAGTACTTATGTTTGTCATGCTGCCTGTGTACTTTATAGCGGCACAACATATTTCTGCAAATTGCATGCGTCAAATTGTCTGTCTCTCTTAAAAAATATGAAGTGTCACCAAAATTTTAAACGGGGAATCAATCTCAATGAAAAATATTCGTCAAGTAACGTTTCTAAAATAATATAGACATACTAATAATTATATATTAATAAATCGGATGAACGATGCATCCCAAATTGTATCCGCTGCGCACTTCTTAATCAGGGCAATCGCATCGTGGAGGTTTCTGCAGACGCCCAAAAAGACTTACTTAAGAAAACTGTTGCATGATAATTTGTACCATTTTCAAGGGTGGGGGGCGTGCAGTAGATGCCCCCTTTATTTTTGTGCTTCTGCCGTTCAAACCGAGCAGCACTGAGTTTGTCATGGCACCTGACGCCAAATCTACTGCTTAGCTGCTACAGACAGAACTATCTTCAAATCACCACTAGGGGGTGTCAATGCTGCAGCTTCGTTCTATGGTTGATCTTTTTCAAAGACAGTTTTTTTTCTCTCTCTCCACATAATCAACTTAACTGATTAGCGTGCTTTCATAGTAATGGTTTTTAATCCGTGTTAATCTTCTGAACAATGACTAGTAAAGGTTCTATGAGGTTGTCCTACTTACTATGGATTTTAAGTTTTTTATCAAGGTGTTAAAACGTACCACAGTTGCCAGTCCTGTGTTTTATGTCTAGCAATTTGTACAGTTTCTTCAGTATAAACACATGCCATGATCTGTGAGAATCTCCTCCAGAACTCTGCATTTCCTCAAGATCTTTTTGTAATATTGCATCATGGCACTGCTCAGAACAACACAGATGGTGCATAACAACACAAGGGAGTACAAGACAACATGGTGCAGAAACAGTGCGATACAAAGCAGGACAAAACTGGATGATACGTGGTCAGTGGTGGATAAAGTGCAGTAACAGCTGTACAGTGCAGCTGCCGTGGAAATGACTGTTACAGGGGATGCAAAAGCTGCAGGTTTGAATTGTTTGGCGAATGAAGCTGTTCATGAATCTGCTAGTCAGTGTTTGTGGATGGTGGTCAGAGTCCTGGATTATAGACTGAACCTTGTTACTGTGGCAGTTAAAGTACAGCTGGTCAATGGAGGGCAGTTCAGTGCGAATGATGTTCTTAACAGACTTCGCAATGTACTGCCTTCCTGTCATGTGGCTCCACCATACCATAGTACTACTGTAAGAACTAGGGATGTAACGATACATTCAACTCACCATTTGATACGATTCACGATTCTGAGTTCACGATACAATTTTCTCATTTTTTGCAGAATGAGCTGCAGACAAATATATTCAAAAATATTCTTATATTTATCTTTCTGAACTGTTGACACTGTTGTGAACAGTGCAACTGAATTTGAATAAAATACTGTTGAAAAAAATCCCAAATCAAAATAAGTAAATAAAAAAAAATAAATCAAATAAATAAGCTAAGGTTTGCATGTGCAGCTTTTTAGCGTGCTTTGCCCTTTTAATAATCTTCACTCAGCTCACGGTGGTGCCAGTGGACCTGTTTGTGTATGTTATCAGTCTATTACAATGTTTGCATGCAGTTTATGTCTTGTCTGTGCTTTTCTCGCTGTTTCCTCCTCGTTTGTGATTACCGGAAAGCTAATATGCTGCCACACCGCCAATTGAAGATCGGGCGGTGCGTCCATCCATCCATTTTCTGAAACCACTTAATCCCAACTGAGATCGCGGGGGAGACCGGAGCCTATCCCGGGAACAAGGGGCGCAGACAGGAACCAAGCCCAGGCAGTCACCTACACACCGCAGGTCGCACACACTCACACAACTACAGGGCCAATTTAGACTCACCAGTCAACCTATCCTGCATGCTTTTGGACCGTGGGAGGAACCTGGAGTCCCCGGCGAAAACGGGGAGAGCATGCGAACTCCACACAGAAAGGGCCCTGGACCGAAGCCAGCACTAACCACTGTGCCGTCCTCAGTTTCAAATTCATTCATCATCTCGCGTTCGCTCAAAACCAAAAACTGACGTACGATGTCGACGTGATACGCAGTGACATCTGACGTCAAACTCACATTGTGAAATCAAATGTAATATTACACCAGTTTTTCTGTTAAAGTACTGTGAAGTACTCCTACAATAGTGATTCATTTTCCACATCAGCCGGTTTAAATCTTCATGCATTTGCACCGATTTTTAACTGATTTGTGATTCATCATTACATGCCAGGGCCAGCAGCTCTGCATGGCTCGACCCTCATAAACATTCTCCACACATGCTGTTCAGGCAGTGGCCACAGAAATTCCCCCAGTGAACTTTATGCTTTCTGTCGGAGAGTATGCTGTGTTCTGGCCTTAAACCCTGCATACTACTTTGCAGACTTTGATCCTCTTAACAACAATTGGCATTTCTGGTGGCTGAATATCCATCCATCCGTCATCCAACTGCATGCTTAAAAGCTGTGAATAATAGTAATAATTCTTAAAATTGCAACTATCTAGAATTTCAGCCTAGTTACTCAGCTAAATTACTATTTAAACCTAGAATAATTTCTATAAGGGGCGGCATGGTGGTGCAGTGGTTAGCACTGTCGCCTCACACCTCTGGGACCCGGGTTCGTGTCTCCGCCTGGGTCACATGTGTGTGGAGTTTGCATGTTCTCCCCATGTCGTTGTGGGGTTTCCTCTGGGTACTCCGGTTTCCCCCCACAGTCCAAAAACATGCTGGGGCTAATTGGAGTTGCTGAATTGCCCGTAGGTGTGTGTGTGTGAGTGGATGGTGTGTGAGTGTGCCCTGCGATGGGCTGGCCCCCCATCCTGGGTTGTTCCCTGCCTCGTGCCCATTGATTCTGGGATAGGCTCCGGACCCCCCGCGACCCAATAGGATAAGCGGTTTGGAAAATGGATGGATGGATAATTTCTATATGTGTGATAGAATCAAAAAATATTTTGTTTTACATATAAATCTTCACAAGGTGTATTACACATGGTATTCCCCAGACACCGCCACCCCAACAGATGCTTTGTTTGTTAAGACAATAGCTCAGAAAGTGGTTGATCGATCTTTTGCAGCTTTTACCAAGGTTTGTACAAGCCAAAATTAAATTTTGAAACGGATCCCTGCCACACCCTGCCCTCCTGAACCTCCCGTTTCCTCCCTAGTGTGGTATAACGTGCCATGCCTGTTCCGCGTTTGTTTTACCTCTCCTTCCTGCCCTTGTGTTACTCATTTCAGGTGCCTCTAGTTTGCTCCCTGCTTAGCCTTGTATAAATGTGCTTCTCAGTCCTGCCTTTAATGTTGCTGCTGCTGTTTGCCTGTGTGTTCTTCCCTGCTTATGATTCCCCCGTGATCCAGTTGTGATCCAGTTGTCTTCATATCATGTATTCACATTCCTCAGCTGAGAGTGAACAAAGTTCTGTGGAAAGTATCTGACTACAGATAGACTTTCACCCAGTTCTCTGCGGGAGCTCTGATTACAGAGTGACTCCCCGACTACTTCTGAAGCCCTTCCTTAAGTATCCAGACCAGGTGATGGCATGTTTCTGAAGACTGACTAATTTCGGTCAATGGTTAATTTTAGGGGCATTGCTGACCTTGGTTCTCAAGTCCCCAGCCAATCAGATCACTTTAGGGGGTGGTTGTAATTCCCTTGTTCTACCATGAGAGAATCTCTCTCAGTTTGGTGGGTTGAGCCGAAGTTTCTGTATTTCTCTTAGGAAAAGCTATACTGCCTTAAATCTGAGAGTATAATACTCCTCGTCTCATGCCTATTCAAACGAGACCAAACATGCGTGTATTTGTCCCTAACATCTATGTGTGCTGAGTTATCCTGTTTATAGTGGAAAAGGTGTCTGTGTCTGGAGGCTGACAGCTGTTGTTGCTGTGGATTGATTGTGGAACTCTGGTCACTCCGGGGGTGAAAGGTCTTGCTTTTTCTGTGCTGCTCCAGTTATTCCTATCCAGTCTCTCAGGAGCCGGCAGGCCTTTGCCTTCCTTAAAAGGGGTGGTTTGACGAGTTGAGTCCAGTCTTGCCTGGGCCAGCGGAGCTCTGAAATAGACTGATGCAGGCTGATCAGAGTTGGGGCCTGCAGGACCTATAAGTTTTATGTCCTTACAGAATGTAAGTGGCATCATACTAAACTAGTGGTGTTCGAACTAGCATGGAAAGAGGCTATGGGTAGCTACAAAAAGGCTCTTAGTGCCGCCAAATCATCTAGTATCTATCAGAACTAATTGAAATAAACAAAAATAATCCTAGATTCCTATTTACTATGGTGTCCAAGCTGACTAATAACCAGACCACTGGTTATTTTCCAGTGACGACTTTATGAAACTTTTTGACCAAAAATATGCTCAATTAAACAGAACATTTTGAATATTGAATATTGGTTAACCAGTCAGAACTGATGTACTTAATTTTATCTTCAAATTCATCTACTTGTATGCTAGAACCTGTTCCATCAAAATTATTCAGCGATGCTCCCAGCATTGATTGAACCGCTACTAGCAATAGTTAAACTAAAACATATAATCATATTACCCCAATTTTATCTTCACTGCACTGGCTGCCAGTTAGATTTCGTGTTGACTACAAAACACTGCTCTTAACCTATAAAGCTGTAAATGGTCTTGCACCGCAGTATGTGAGTGACCTCATTTGCGTTCCGAATCATACACTTAGATGACGAGATGGAGGTATTCTATCCGTACCCAGAATAAAGAACATTACCTTTGGGGGAAGAGCATTTGCTCATAAAGCACCACAGCTATGGAATAAACTTCCTATTAGTGTTCGGAACTCAGACACAATCTCTGCTTTTAAGTCAAGGCTTAAGATGTACCTCTTTCGCCAGTCTTTTGGATAGTTAAATCTTCTTTTCTAAGGTGAATGGGAAATCTGGAGGTTCATAGTTATTTGAGATTGAAGGGGAAAGGGGGGATTGGTGCTGTCGTCCTGCCACTCTCGCCGATCACTTAAGCTGTGGATGGGAGGTGGCTTGACGCCAAAACCTCTGTAAACCCTCATGCCTGTGCTTCCTTCCAGGTCACTCTTTTAGGCAGGCTGTCATAGTTGCTTTAGTCCTGCCGGTTAGGTGTAGGGCAATAACTCTTCTCCATCTTCTCTTTTTCGAGCTGATACCGAGCCGACTACACCGTGTGAACCCGCACCTGGACTCCTGGATATAACTACATGAAACCAACTGGGACTTTATAACTATATGAACTCTAATGAATGTCAATGTAAATGCAGTTTCATGCTCCTTGGTCGCCCAGAGGAGGATGGGGTCCCCTTCTGAGTCTAGGTTCCACTCAAGGTTTCTTCCTGCTAGAGGGAGTTTCCTTGCCACTGTCGCCTCAGGCTTTTAAATATAAATATAAATATATAAAATATATAAAATATATTTTTGGCCACAACCGGGATTCGAACCCCGGTCTCCCGTGTGAAAGGCGGCGATCTTACCACTACACTATCCAGCAACTATATAATATAAGGGAGATTTACGGGAAAATACTAATACGGGAGGACGGCGGGAAAGAGAAGTAAAATACGGTAGTTTCCCGGCCAAAACGGGAGGCTCCAGTATCCCTTACATTTTAAGACAGGAAATATAAAATAATATAAATTATATAAAATATAATATAAATATAAATATAAATATATAAAATATATAAAATATATTTTTGGCCACAACCGGGATTCGAACCCCGGTCTCCCGTGTGAAAGGCGGCGATCTTACCACTACACTATCCAGCAACTATATAATATAAGGGAGATTTACGGGAAAATACTAATACGGGAGGACGGCGGGAAAGAGAAGTAAAATACGGTAGTTTCCCGGCCAAAACGGGAGGCTCCAGTATCCCTTACATTTTAAGACAGGAAATATAAAATAATATAAATTATATAAAATATAATATAAATATAAATATAAATATATAAAATATATAAAATATATTTTTGGCCACAACCGGGATTCGAATTTGCAACGCTTATCAGCAATGTATTTTCGTTTGTCTATTTTAGAGGGCCTACATTCTTTGATCCTCTGCCTACAAGGTCCCCTGACCCTATAGGGAGGGTGTTTGGCTGCCAAGGGCCCTTGACTTGTGGTGGTTGTGGTGGTGGTGCAGGTGGTGGTGGTGGGGGGGGGCCTCGCGAACGTTTTACCCAGGGGCCCACACAACCCATAATCCGTCCCTGAACTGAATAGTGTTAACACGTAGATTTTAGCAGTATTTAGAAGACCGACTCTTGGTGTTTGAAAAGAAGCATCAGCCCAGTTATATTTTCTTTGATGAGCCTAGAGATATCTCAAGATTAAATTAAAATGATTGCACATTTATGGTATCATAGGAAAATTGGGTTATAAATCACTTTCCTATTCTACATGTGATTCTGTGTATTGACATTGTTGATCTGCATCTAATCTACTGTAATTAATGTAATTACAGGTGATGCAATATCCCAGCAGTCTGATAATCACCTGCACAATGAGGCAAAAGGCTTGGATTTTATATCCTTCATTCCTTCAGCACCATCCAAAGTTGATGTCTTTTTACATCAAAAAGTTAGTGGGCCTTATCCTGACCTCTGGATGTTCTGCAAGAACTTGCTGCTGCTGTCCTATGGGCAAGCCGAAGTGGAACGAATAGAGGTGGAGACCTGCAACTTATCAGAGGAAACAGTTGTTGCACAGAGGCTTATATGCGACCATGTCAGAGTGTGTGGGGGAGCAACCAAAGCGCCTCTGACCAAAGGTGAAAGATGAGCGAAAAGCAAAAAAGAAAACTTGAGGAACTCAAGAGGAAGAGAGTCTCACTGGAAAGTGTATGTGAGAGTTTACAAAAGGATGCTGAGCACATGGCAGAGGAAGCAGAGAGTGCTGCTGGAACCAAAAGGGCAACATTACTTACCAAGTCCAATACTCTGAGCCGACGAGCGAAGGAGGAGAAAGAGCAGTTGGTGGTCTTAAATGCAGATACTGAAGAATAGGCTACTGAACTGTGACTCCTAACACATCAAGAGTGAATCGGTGGAAACAAAAATATTTAGGTTCTTTGCATTTTTGGAGTATTTTACTTTCTGTGCCTGTTTGTACATTGTTCACAGCCATAATACTTTATAATTACAAGGTAGTTTTATGTTAGAGCTCTTGCTCCAATAAATATGTGCCTTGTAATTAACTAAATTCTAGGCTATTCAGTTTTTTTTGCCCTCGTGATGGTCGTGGGTTGTGAAAAAAGCCTTCTTCTTAGGGGTACCGCTGGGGCCAGCCGGGCGTATGTCGTGGCTTCAGTGAGTACTTATGTTTGTCATGCTGCCTGTGTACTTTATAGCGGCACAACATATTTCTGCAAATTGCATGCGTCAAATTGTCTGTCTCTCTTAAAAAATATGAAGTGTCACCAAAATTTTAAACGGGGAATCAATCTCAATGAAAAATATTCGTCAAGTAACGTTTCTAAAATAATATAGACATACTAATAATTATATATTAATAAATCGGATGAACGATGCATCCCAAATTGTATCCGCTGCGCACTTCTTAATCAGGGCAATCGCATCGTGGAGGTTTCTGCAGACGCCCAAAAAGACTTACTTAAGAAAACTGTTGCATGATAATTTGTACCATTTTCAAGGGTGGGGGGCGTGCAGTAGATGCCCCCTTTATTTTTGTGCTTCTGCCGTTCAAACCGAGCAGCACTGAGTTTGTCATGGCACCTGACGCCAAATCTACTGCTTAGCTGCTACAGACAGAACTATCTTCAAATCACCACTAGGGGGTGTCAATGCTGCAGCTTCGTTCTATGGTTGATCTTTTTCAAAGACAGTTTTTTTTCTCTCTCTCCACATAATCAACTTAACTGATTAGCGTGCTTTCATAGTAATGGTTTTTAATCCGTGTTAATCTTCTGAACAATGACTAGTAAAGGTTCTATGAGGTTGTCCTACTTACTATGGATTTTAAGTTTTTTATCAAGGTGTTAAAACGTACCACAGTTGCCAGTCCTGTGTTTTATGTCTAGCAATTTGTACAGTTTCTTCAGTATAAACACATGCCATGATCTGTGAGAATCTCCTCCAGAACTCTGCATTTCCTCAAGATCTTTTTGTAATATTGCATCATGGCACTGCTCAGAACAACACAGATGGTGCATAACAACACAAGGGAGTACAAGACAACATGGTGCAGAAACAGTGCGATACAAAGCAGGACAAAACTGGATGATACGTGGTCAGTGGTGGATAAAGTGCAGTAACAGCTGTACAGTGCAGCTGCCGTGGAAATGACTGTTACAGGGGATGCAAAAGCTGCAGGTTTGAATTGTTTGGCGAATGAAGCTGTTCATGAATCTGCTAGTCAGTGTTTGTGGATGGTGGTCAGAGTCCTGGATTATAGACTGAACCTTGTTACTGTGGCAGTTAAAGTACAGCTGGTCAATGGAGGGCAGTTCAGTGCGAATGATGTTCTTAACAGACTTCGCAATGTACTGCCTTCCTGTCATGTGGCTCCACCATACCATAGTACTACTGTAAGAACTAGGGATGTAACGATACATTCAACTCACCATTTGATACGATTCACGATTCTGAGTTCACGATACAATTTTCTCATTTTTTGCAGAATGAGCTGCAGACAAATATATTCAAAAATATTCTTATATTTATCTTTCTGAACTGTTGACACTGTTGTGAACAGTGCAACTGAATTTGAATAAAATACTGTTGAAAAAAATCCCAAATCAAAATAAGTAAATAAAAAAAAATAAATCAAATAAATAAGCTAAGGTTTGCATGTGCAGCTTTTTAGCGTGCTTTGCCCTTTTAATAATCTTCACTCAGCTCACGGTGGTGCCAGTGGACCTGTTTGTGTATGTTATCAGTCTATTACAATGTTTGCATGCAGTTTATGTCTTGTCTGTGCTTTTCTCGCTGTTTCCTCCTCGTTTGTGATTACCGGAAAGCTAATATGCTGCCACACCGCCAATTGAAGATCGGGCGGTGCGTCCATCCATCCATTTTCTGAAACCACTTAATCCCAACTGAGATCGCGGGGGAGACCGGAGCCTATCCCGGGAACAAGGGGCGCAGACAGGAACCAAGCCCAGGCAGTCACCTACACACCGCAGGTCGCACACACTCACACAACTACAGGGCCAATTTAGACTCACCAGTCAACCTATCCTGCATGCTTTTGGACCGTGGGAGGAACCTGGAGTCCCCGGCGAAAACGGGGAGAGCATGCGAACTCCACACAGAAAGGGCCCTGGACCGAAGCCAGCACTAACCACTGTGCCGTCCTCAGTTTCAAATTCATTCATCATCTCGCGTTCGCTCAAAACCAAAAACTGACGTACGATGTCGACGTGATACGCAGTGACATCTGACGTCAAACTCACATTGTGAAATCAAATGTAATATTACACCAGTTTTTCTGTTAAAGTACTGTGAAGTACTCCTACAATAGTGATTCATTTTCCACATCAGCCGGTTTAAATCTTCATGCATTTGCACCGATTTTTAACTGATTTGTGATTCATCATTACATGCCAGGGCCAGCAGCTCTGCATGGCTCGACCCTCATAAACATTCTCCACACATGCTGTTCAGGCAGTGGCCACAGAAATTCCCCCAGTGAACTTTATGCTTTCTGTCGGAGAGTATGCTGTGTTCTGGCCTTAAACCCTGCATACTACTTTGCAGACTTTGATCCTCTTAACAACAATTGGCATTTCTGGTGGCTGAATATCCATCCATCCGTCATCCAACTGCATGCTTAAAAGCTGTGAATAATAGTAATAATTCTTAAAATTGCAACTATCTAGAATTTCAGCCTAGTTACTCAGCTAAATTACTATTTAAACCTAGAATAATTTCTATAAGGGGCGGCATGGTGGTGCAGTGGTTAGCACTGTCGCCTCACACCTCTGGGACCCGGGTTCGTGTCTCCGCCTGGGTCACATGTGTGTGGAGTTTGCATGTTCTCCCCATGTCGTTGTGGGGTTTCCTCTGGGTACTCCGGTTTCCCCCCACAGTCCAAAAACATGCTGGGGCTAATTGGAGTTGCTGAATTGCCCGTAGGTGTGTGTGTGTGAGTGGATGGTGTGTGAGTGTGCCCTGCGATGGGCTGGCCCCCCATCCTGGGTTGTTCCCTGCCTCGTGCCCATTGATTCTGGGATAGGCTCCGGACCCCCCGCGACCCAATAGGATAAGCGGTTTGGAAAATGGATGGATGGATAATTTCTATATGTGTGATAGAATCAAAAAATATTTTGTTTTACATATAAATCTTCACAAGGTGTATTACACATGGTATTCCCCAGACACCGCCACCCCAACAGATGCTTTGTTTGTTAAGACAATAGCTCAGAAAGTGGTTGATCGATCTTTTGCAGCTTTTACCAAGGTTTGTACAAGCCAAAATTAAATTTTGAAACGGATCCCTGCCACACCCTGCCCTCCTGAACCTCCCGTTTCCTCCCTAGTGTGGTATAACGTGCCATGCCTGTTCCGCGTTTGTTTTACCTCTCCTTCCTGCCCTTGTGTTACTCATTTCAGGTGCCTCTAGTTTGCTCCCTGCTTAGCCTTGTATAAATGTGCTTCTCAGTCCTGCCTTTAATGTTGCTGCTGCTGTTTGCCTGTGTGTTCTTCCCTGCTTATGATTCCCCCGTGATCCAGTTGTGATCCAGTTGTCTTCATATCATGTATTCACATTCCTCAGCTGAGAGTGAACAAAGTTCTGTGGAAAGTATCTGACTACAGATAGACTTTCACCCAGTTCTCTGCGGGAGCTCTGATTACAGAGTGACTCCCCGACTACTTCTGAAGCCCTTCCTTAAGTATCCAGACCAGGTGATGGCATGTTTCTGAAGACTGACTAATTTCGGTCAATGGTTAATTTTAGGGGCATTGCTGACCTTGGTTCTCAAGTCCCCAGCCAATCAGATCACTTTAGGGGGTGGTTGTAATTCCCTTGTTCTACCATGAGAGAATCTCTCTCAGTTTGGTGGGTTGAGCCGAAGTTTCTGTATTTCTCTTAGGAAAAGCTATACTGCCTTAAATCTGAGAGTATAATACTCCTCGTCTCATGCCTATTCAAACGAGACCAAACATGCGTGTATTTGTCCCTAACATCTATGTGTGCTGAGTTATCCTGTTTATAGTGGAAAAGGTGTCTGTGTCTGGAGGCTGACAGCTGTTGTTGCTGTGGATTGATTGTGGAACTCTGGTCACTCCGGGGGTGAAAGGTCTTGCTTTTTCTGTGCTGCTCCAGTTATTCCTATCCAGTCTCTCAGGAGCCGGCAGGCCTTTGCCTTCCTTAAAAGGGGTGGTTTGACGAGTTGAGTCCAGTCTTGCCTGGGCCAGCGGAGCTCTGAAATAGACTGATGCAGGCTGATCAGAGTTGGGGCCTGCAGGACCTATAAGTTTTATGTCCTTACAGAATGTAAGTGGCATCATACTAAACTAGTGGTGTTCGAACTAGCATGGAAAGAGGCTATGGGTAGCTACAAAAAGGCTCTTAGTGCCGCCAAATCATCTAGTATCTATCAGAACTAATTGAAATAAACAAAAATAATCCTAGATTCCTATTTACTATGGTGTCCAAGCTGACTAATAACCAGACCACTGGTTATTTTCCAGTGACGACTTTATGAAACTTTTTGACCAAAAATATGCTCAATTAAACAGAACATTTTGAATATTGAATATTGGTTAACCAGTCAGAACTGATGTACTTAATTTTATCTTCAAATTCATCTACTTGTATGCTAGAACCTGTTCCATCAAAATTATTCAGCGATGCTCCCAGCATTGATTGAACCGCTACTAGCAATAGTTAAACTAAAACATATAATCATATTACCCCAATTTTATCTTCACTGCACTGGCTGCCAGTTAGATTTCGTGTTGACTACAAAACACTGCTCTTAACCTATAAAGCTGTAAATGGTCTTGCACCGCAGTATGTGAGTGACCTCATTTGCGTTCCGAATCATACACTTAGATGACGAGATGGAGGTATTCTATCCGTACCCAGAATAAAGAACATTACCTTTGGGGGAAGAGCATTTGCTCATAAAGCACCACAGCTATGGAATAAACTTCCTATTAGTGTTCGGAACTCAGACACAATCTCTGCTTTTAAGTCAAGGCTTAAGATGTACCTCTTTCGCCAGTCTTTTGGATAGTTAAATCTTCTTTTCTAAGGTGAATGGGAAATCTGGAGGTTCATAGTTATTTGAGATTGAAGGGGAAAGGGGGGATTGGTGCTGTCGTCCTGCCACTCTCGCCGATCACTTAAGCTGTGGATGGGAGGTGGCTTGACGCCAAAACCTCTGTAAACCCTCATGCCTGTGCTTCCTTCCAGGTCACTCTTTTAGGCAGGCTGTCATAGTTGCTTTAGTCCTGCCGGTTAGGTGTAGGGCAATAACTCTTCTCCATCTTCTCTTTTTCGAGCTGATACCGAGCCGACTACACCGTGTGAACCCGCACCTGGACTCCTGGATATAACTACATGAAACCAACTGGGACTTTATAACTATATGAACTCTAATGAATGTCAATGTAAATGCAGTTTCATGCTCCTTGGTCGCCCAGAGGAGGATGGGGTCCCCTTCTGAGTCTAGGTTCCACTCAAGGTTTCTTCCTGCTAGAGGGAGTTTCCTTGCCACTGTCGCCTCAGGCTTTTAAATATAAATATAAATATATAAAATATATAAAATATATTTTTGGCCACAACCGGGATTCGAACCCCGGTCTCCCGTGTGAAAGGCGGCGATCTTACCACTACACTATCCAGCAACTATATAATATAAGGGAGATTTACGGGAAAATACTAATACGGGAGGACGGCGGGAAAGAGAAGTAAAATACGGTAGTTTCCCGGCCAAAACGGGAGGCTCCAGTATCCCTTACATTTTAAGACAGGAAATATAAAATAATATAAATTATATAAAATATAATATAAATATAAATATAAATATATAAAATATATAAAATATATTTTTGGCCACAACCGGGATTCGAACCCCGGTCTCCCGTGTGAAAGGCGGCGATCTTACCACTACACTATCCAGCAACTATATAATATAAGGGAGATTTACGGGAAAATACTAATACGGGAGGACGGCGGGAAAGAGAAGTAAAATACGGTAGTTTCCCGGCCAAAACGGGAGACTTGACAGCTATGGCTGTCTCTGGCCACGCCCCCTACAGTCGGTCCGGCCCCTGTTCGCGTGTTCGCGAAAACGACTTCATTTATTTTCTTATTGATTTATCGACAGACTTTTTAGACGTTATAATAACAACACTCTATTGATTACTGTCCATGATACAGAGACACATGTTCGAGAACTATTCTATCGAGAACTAATGACGAGAACTATTCCCTTATTTTTCTCTTATTATTAAATTATTTTAATATTATTATTATTATTATTTTTATCTTTCTCCTTTCTCGTTCCCGTAGATATATATTATTATACGGAGATTTACGGAGTCTTCAAAGACGGTCCGGCTCCAGGATCACTGTTGCTGTGGTGTAGATCAGCTGATCTGTAGTAGTCTTCTACGTACATCTTCTAGTAGACCTTCTGAGGGTACTTCACGCATTCTTGGTCCAGCTTAGCTTATTTCTTATTTCTCAGGTCAGCTGCTCTTGTATTCAGCCTACTAGTCTCTCTTGTATTCAGCCTACTAATATATATGGGGCTTGGTACCCAATCTCGGAATGTGGGGATGATGATATCTCCCCCCTGACCTGTCGTCCTGGCTCCCCCTTGTCGTAGCAATCGTGTTGTACCTCATCAATCTCTAGTTGTGATAGCAGTTGTTTCTGGCCACAACCGGGATTCGAACCCCGGTCTCCCGTGTGAAAGGCGGCGATCTTACCACTACACTATCCAGCAACTATATAATATAATATATATATATATATATTATAAGGGAGATTTACGGGAAAATAATACGGGAGGACGGCGGGAAAGAGAAGTAAAATACGGTAGTTTCCCGGCCAAAACGGGAGGCTCCAGTATCCCTTACATTTTAAGACAGGAAATATAAAATAATATAAATTATATAAAATATAATATAAATATAAATATAAATATATAAAATATATAAAATATATTTTTGGCCACAACCGGGATTCGAACCCCGGTCTCCCGTGTGAAAGGCGGCGATCTTACCACTACACTATCCAGCAACTATATAATATAAGGGAGATTTACGGGAAAATACTAATACGGGAGGACGGCGGGAAAGAGAAGTAAAATACGGTAGTTTCCCGGCCAAAACGGGAGGCTCCAGTATCCCTTACATTTTAAGACAGGAAATATAAAATAATATAAATTATATAAAATATAATATAAATATAAATATAAATATATAAAATATATAAAATATATTTTTGGCCACAACCGGGATTCGAATTTGCAACGCTTATCAGCAATGTATTTTCGTTTGTCTATTTTAGAGGGCCTACATTCTTTGATCCTCTGCCTACAAGGTCCCCTGACCCTATAGGGAGGGTGTTTGGCTGCCAAGGGCCCTTGACTTGTGGTGGTTGTGGTGGTGGTGCAGGTGGTGGTGGTGGGGGGGGGCCTCGCGAACGTTTTACCCAGGGGCCCACACAACCCATAATCCGTCCCTGAACTGAATAGTGTTAACACGTAGATTTTAGCAGTATTTAGAAGACCGACTCTTGGTGTTTGAAAAGAAGCATCAGCCCAGTTATATTTTCTTTGATGAGCCTAGAGATATCTCAAGATTAAATTAAAATGATTGCACATTTATGGTATCATAGGAAAATTGGGTTATAAATCACTTTCCTATTCTACATGTGATTCTGTGTATTGACATTGTTGATCTGCATCTAATCTACTGTAATTAATGTAATTACAGGTGATGCAATATCCCAGCAGTCTGATAATCACCTGCACAATGAGGCAAAAGGCTTGGATTTTATATCCTTCATTCCTTCAGCACCATCCAAAGTTGATGTCTTTTTACATCAAAAAGTTAGTGGGCCTTATCCTGACCTCTGGATGTTCTGCAAGAACTTGCTGCTGCTGTCCTATGGGCAAGCCGAAGTGGAACGAATAGAGGTGGAGACCTGCAACTTATCAGAGGAAACAGTTGTTGCACAGAGGCTTATATGCGACCATGTCAGAGTGTGTGGGGGAGCAACCAAAGCGCCTCTGACCAAAGGTGAAAGATGAGCGAAAAGCAAAAAAGAAAACTTGAGGAACTCAAGAGGAAGAGAGTCTCACTGGAAAGTGTATGTGAGAGTTTACAAAAGGATGCTGAGCACATGGCAGAGGAAGCAGAGAGTGCTGCTGGAACCAAAAGGGCAACATTACTTACCAAGTCCAATACTCTGAGCCGACGAGCGAAGGAGGAGAAAGAGCAGTTGGTGGTCTTAAATGCAGATACTGAAGAATAGGCTACTGAACTGTGACTCCTAACACATCAAGAGTGAATCGGTGGAAACAAAAATATTTAGGTTCTTTGCATTTTTGGAGTATTTTACTTTCTGTGCCTGTTTGTACATTGTTCACAGCCATAATACTTTATAATTACAAGGTAGTTTTATGTTAGAGCTCTTGCTCCAATAAATATGTGCCTTGTAATTAACTAAATTCTAGGCTATTCAGTTTTTTTTGCCCTCGTGATGGTCGTGGGTTGTGAAAAAAGCCTTCTTCTTAGGGGTACCGCTGGGGCCAGCCGGGCGTATGTCGTGGCTTCAGTGAGTACTTATGTTTGTCATGCTGCCTGTGTACTTTATAGCGGCACAACATATTTCTGCAAATTGCATGCGTCAAATTGTCTGTCTCTCTTAAAAAATATGAAGTGTCACCAAAATTTTAAACGGGGAATCAATCTCAATGAAAAATATTCGTCAAGTAACGTTTCTAAAATAATATAGACATACTAATAATTATATATTAATAAATCGGATGAACGATGCATCCCAAATTGTATCCGCTGCGCACTTCTTAATCAGGGCAATCGCATCGTGGAGGTTTCTGCAGACGCCCAAAAAGACTTACTTAAGAAAACTGTTGCATGATAATTTGTACCATTTTCAAGGGTGGGGGGCGTGCAGTAGATGCCCCCTTTATTTTTGTGCTTCTGCCGTTCAAACCGAGCAGCACTGAGTTTGTCATGGCACCTGACGCCAAATCTACTGCTTAGCTGCTACAGACAGAACTATCTTCAAATCACCACTAGGGGGTGTCAATGCTGCAGCTTCGTTCTATGGTTGATCTTTTTCAAAGACAGTTTTTTTTCTCTCTCTCCACATAATCAACTTAACTGATTAGCGTGCTTTCATAGTAATGGTTTTTAATCCGTGTTAATCTTCTGAACAATGACTAGTAAAGGTTCTATGAGGTTGTCCTACTTACTATGGATTTTAAGTTTTTTATCAAGGTGTTAAAACGTACCACAGTTGCCAGTCCTGTGTTTTATGTCTAGCAATTTGTACAGTTTCTTCAGTATAAACACATGCCATGATCTGTGAGAATCTCCTCCAGAACTCTGCATTTCCTCAAGATCTTTTTGTAATATTGCATCATGGCACTGCTCAGAACAACACAGATGGTGCATAACAACACAAGGGAGTACAAGACAACATGGTGCAGAAACAGTGCGATACAAAGCAGGACAAAACTGGATGATACGTGGTCAGTGGTGGATAAAGTGCAGTAACAGCTGTACAGTGCAGCTGCCGTGGAAATGACTGTTACAGGGGATGCAAAAGCTGCAGGTTTGAATTGTTTGGCGAATGAAGCTGTTCATGAATCTGCTAGTCAGTGTTTGTGGATGGTGGTCAGAGTCCTGGATTATAGACTGAACCTTGTTACTGTGGCAGTTAAAGTACAGCTGGTCAATGGAGGGCAGTTCAGTGCGAATGATGTTCTTAACAGACTTCGCAATGTACTGCCTTCCTGTCATGTGGCTCCACCATACCATAGTACTACTGTAAGAACTAGGGATGTAACGATACATTCAACTCACCATTTGATACGATTCACGATTCTGAGTTCACGATACAATTTTCTCATTTTTTGCAGAATGAGCTGCAGACAAATATATTCAAAAATATTCTTATATTTATCTTTCTGAACTGTTGACACTGTTGTGAACAGTGCAACTGAATTTGAATAAAATACTGTTGAAAAAAATCCCAAATCAAAATAAGTAAATAAAAAAAAATAAATCAAATAAATAAGCTAAGGTTTGCATGTGCAGCTTTTTAGCGTGCTTTGCCCTTTTAATAATCTTCACTCAGCTCACGGTGGTGCCAGTGGACCTGTTTGTGTATGTTATCAGTCTATTACAATGTTTGCATGCAGTTTATGTCTTGTCTGTGCTTTTCTCGCTGTTTCCTCCTCGTTTGTGATTACCGGAAAGCTAATATGCTGCCACACCGCCAATTGAAGATCGGGCGGTGCGTCCATCCATCCATTTTCTGAAACCACTTAATCCCAACTGAGATCGCGGGGGAGACCGGAGCCTATCCCGGGAACAAGGGGCGCAGACAGGAACCAAGCCCAGGCAGTCACCTACACACCGCAGGTCGCACACACTCACACAACTACAGGGCCAATTTAGACTCACCAGTCAACCTATCCTGCATGCTTTTGGACCGTGGGAGGAACCTGGAGTCCCCGGCGAAAACGGGGAGAGCATGCGAACTCCACACAGAAAGGGCCCTGGACCGAAGCCAGCACTAACCACTGTGCCGTCCTCAGTTTCAAATTCATTCATCATCTCGCGTTCGCTCAAAACCAAAAACTGACGTACGATGTCGACGTGATACGCAGTGACATCTGACGTCAAACTCACATTGTGAAATCAAATGTAATATTACACCAGTTTTTCTGTTAAAGTACTGTGAAGTACTCCTACAATAGTGATTCATTTTCCACATCAGCCGGTTTAAATCTTCATGCATTTGCACCGATTTTTAACTGATTTGTGATTCATCATTACATGCCAGGGCCAGCAGCTCTGCATGGCTCGACCCTCATAAACATTCTCCACACATGCTGTTCAGGCAGTGGCCACAGAAATTCCCCCAGTGAACTTTATGCTTTCTGTCGGAGAGTATGCTGTGTTCTGGCCTTAAACCCTGCATACTACTTTGCAGACTTTGATCCTCTTAACAACAATTGGCATTTCTGGTGGCTGAATATCCATCCATCCGTCATCCAACTGCATGCTTAAAAGCTGTGAATAATAGTAATAATTCTTAAAATTGCAACTATCTAGAATTTCAGCCTAGTTACTCAGCTAAATTACTATTTAAACCTAGAATAATTTCTATAAGGGGCGGCATGGTGGTGCAGTGGTTAGCACTGTCGCCTCACACCTCTGGGACCCGGGTTCGTGTCTCCGCCTGGGTCACATGTGTGTGGAGTTTGCATGTTCTCCCCATGTCGTTGTGGGGTTTCCTCTGGGTACTCCGGTTTCCCCCCACAGTCCAAAAACATGCTGGGGCTAATTGGAGTTGCTGAATTGCCCGTAGGTGTGTGTGTGTGAGTGGATGGTGTGTGAGTGTGCCCTGCGATGGGCTGGCCCCCCATCCTGGGTTGTTCCCTGCCTCGTGCCCATTGATTCTGGGATAGGCTCCGGACCCCCCGCGACCCAATAGGATAAGCGGTTTGGAAAATGGATGGATGGATAATTTCTATATGTGTGATAGAATCAAAAAATATTTTGTTTTACATATAAATCTTCACAAGGTGTATTACACATGGTATTCCCCAGACACCGCCACCCCAACAGATGCTTTGTTTGTTAAGACAATAGCTCAGAAAGTGGTTGATCGATCTTTTGCAGCTTTTACCAAGGTTTGTACAAGCCAAAATTAAATTTTGAAACGGATCCCTGCCACACCCTGCCCTCCTGAACCTCCCGTTTCCTCCCTAGTGTGGTATAACGTGCCATGCCTGTTCCGCGTTTGTTTTACCTCTCCTTCCTGCCCTTGTGTTACTCATTTCAGGTGCCTCTAGTTTGCTCCCTGCTTAGCCTTGTATAAATGTGCTTCTCAGTCCTGCCTTTAATGTTGCTGCTGCTGTTTGCCTGTGTGTTCTTCCCTGCTTATGATTCCCCCGTGATCCAGTTGTGATCCAGTTGTCTTCATATCATGTATTCACATTCCTCAGCTGAGAGTGAACAAAGTTCTGTGGAAAGTATCTGACTACAGATAGACTTTCACCCAGTTCTCTGCGGGAGCTCTGATTACAGAGTGACTCCCCGACTACTTCTGAAGCCCTTCCTTAAGTATCCAGACCAGGTGATGGCATGTTTCTGAAGACTGACTAATTTCGGTCAATGGTTAATTTTAGGGGCATTGCTGACCTTGGTTCTCAAGTCCCCAGCCAATCAGATCACTTTAGGGGGTGGTTGTAATTCCCTTGTTCTACCATGAGAGAATCTCTCTCAGTTTGGTGGGTTGAGCCGAAGTTTCTGTATTTCTCTTAGGAAAAGCTATACTGCCTTAAATCTGAGAGTATAATACTCCTCGTCTCATGCCTATTCAAACGAGACCAAACATGCGTGTATTTGTCCCTAACATCTATGTGTGCTGAGTTATCCTGTTTATAGTGGAAAAGGTGTCTGTGTCTGGAGGCTGACAGCTGTTGTTGCTGTGGATTGATTGTGGAACTCTGGTCACTCCGGGGGTGAAAGGTCTTGCTTTTTCTGTGCTGCTCCAGTTATTCCTATCCAGTCTCTCAGGAGCCGGCAGGCCTTTGCCTTCCTTAAAAGGGGTGGTTTGACGAGTTGAGTCCAGTCTTGCCTGGGCCAGCGGAGCTCTGAAATAGACTGATGCAGGCTGATCAGAGTTGGGGCCTGCAGGACCTATAAGTTTTATGTCCTTACAGAATGTAAGTGGCATCATACTAAACTAGTGGTGTTCGAACTAGCATGGAAAGAGGCTATGGGTAGCTACAAAAAGGCTCTTAGTGCCGCCAAATCATCTAGTATCTATCAGAACTAATTGAAATAAACAAAAATAATCCTAGATTCCTATTTACTATGGTGTCCAAGCTGACTAATAACCAGACCACTGGTTATTTTCCAGTGACGACTTTATGAAACTTTTTGACCAAAAATATGCTCAATTAAACAGAACATTTTGAATATTGAATATTGGTTAACCAGTCAGAACTGATGTACTTAATTTTATCTTCAAATTCATCTACTTGTATGCTAGAACCTGTTCCATCAAAATTATTCAGCGATGCTCCCAGCATTGATTGAACCGCTACTAGCAATAGTTAAACTAAAACATATAATCATATTACCCCAATTTTATCTTCACTGCACTGGCTGCCAGTTAGATTTCGTGTTGACTACAAAACACTGCTCTTAACCTATAAAGCTGTAAATGGTCTTGCACCGCAGTATGTGAGTGACCTCATTTGCGTTCCGAATCATACACTTAGATGACGAGATGGAGGTATTCTATCCGTACCCAGAATAAAGAACATTACCTTTGGGGGAAGAGCATTTGCTCATAAAGCACCACAGCTATGGAATAAACTTCCTATTAGTGTTCGGAACTCAGACACAATCTCTGCTTTTAAGTCAAGGCTTAAGATGTACCTCTTTCGCCAGTCTTTTGGATAGTTAAATCTTCTTTTCTAAGGTGAATGGGAAATCTGGAGGTTCATAGTTATTTGAGATTGAAGGGGAAAGGGGGGATTGGTGCTGTCGTCCTGCCACTCTCGCCGATCACTTAAGCTGTGGATGGGAGGTGGCTTGACGCCAAAACCTCTGTAAACCCTCATGCCTGTGCTTCCTTCCAGGTCACTCTTTTAGGCAGGCTGTCATAGTTGCTTTAGTCCTGCCGGTTAGGTGTAGGGCAATAACTCTTCTCCATCTTCTCTTTTTCGAGCTGATACCGAGCCGACTACACCGTGTGAACCCGCACCTGGACTCCTGGATATAACTACATGAAACCAACTGGGACTTTATAACTATATGAACTCTAATGAATGTCAATGTAAATGCAGTTTCATGCTCCTTGGTCGCCCAGAGGAGGATGGGGTCCCCTTCTGAGTCTAGGTTCCACTCAAGGTTTCTTCCTGCTAGAGGGAGTTTCCTTGCCACTGTCGCCTCAGGCTTGCTTGGTGGGGTTCTGGCCGGTTAAATGTAAAGTGCTTTGTGACAATGCATGTCGTTAAAAGCGCTATATAAATAAAATTGAATTGAATTGAAGTGCTTCCTCAGATTCATTTTTAAATGTTCTCCAGCTAATTTCCACTATGGCCACGAGTTCTAGTATTTTAAATTAATATTGAAATGGTCATTTGGCTGAACAGCATCCCGACCTGTTAGAATCTTATATACCTGGATCATGTCCCCCCATAGTCTCCTTTGCTTGAGGCTAAACAGATTCAGCTCAGCGAACCTCTCCTCATAAGACATTCCTCTAAGTGCAGGAATCATTCTAGTCATCCTACGTTGCACCTTTTCCAAGGCAGCAATGTCCTTCTGAAGGTATGGTGACCAAACCTGCACACAGTATTCTAGGTGGGATCTTACCAAGGAATTATATAATCGTAGCATCACTTCTCTTGACTTACATCTCTAGGTGTGTGGAGTTTAATCCAACATCCTTTTGCCTTTTTTTAATGCTTCCCCACACTGGCAAGAGTGGGACATGGAAGTATCAACATACACACCGAGATCTTTCTCGTAATCAGCTACCTTTATTTCAGTGGAACCCATAAAATATCTGTACTTTACTATATTTACTATATTTCTGCTCCCTGCATGGATTACCTTATATTTATCTATGTTAAATTTCATCTGCCACGTATGAGCCCAGTCGCTAATTAAATCCAGATCCTGTTGTAGCCTCTCTGGACATGAGACATGATCTAACATCAATCAGAAGATACCACACCAGCAGATAATGATTTCTGGAATAGTAAAGTTAAAGGTTGGCTAATAATACCCCTCATCTCTTTTAAAACTATAGATAAGATGCCATCAGGGCCTTGCGATTTATTTATTTTGAGCTTAGCTAGGCTTTGTACCACATCAGCCTCAGTTATACATATATTGGTCATAGACATCGTTGTATTTGTACTAAATGGTGGTAAGCTATTCTACTGTGAACAGCCATTGTAAAATAATCATTAAACTCATTTATATCAATTTCATTTTCAATTATAAGGCCCTTACTATCCTGCAAATGAGTGATTTTCAGCTTTTAGAGCTCTTTCGGAGTTAAAATATTGGAAGAAACTTTTAACGTCATCCTTATAACTGTTATTAACTAAACCTGTAGACTTAGATACTCCTGCTTTATTTTGAAATCATTAGTTAATTTCCATTTGTGGAAGAAAGCCCTTTTGCTCCTGACTTTATTCTTAATTTTCGTAGTAAACCACCTGTGACATCGCGTGCTGGACGAACAGGCAGGAAGCGAGGAATCAAGGATCCGGGAAACGGAGAGTCGGGAATGAGGGTTTATTGATGAAAACAGGTACCAACAGCGAGAGATTTCAATGACAGGACTGGGGAAACAGACTTGAATGTGGACTAAATACACAGGACTACTCAAACTGACAGAAAACAGCTGGTTACAATCGGGGCAGCACACATGGTTAATGAGGGGGCGTGGCACACACGAGGATCGTACAAGCAGGTCATGACACCAGCTTGGTTGCAGTTTCCTAGATTTAGTTTTTCTGGAAACGGGTATGAAGTTCTTTTGCACTTGCAACAATGTGCTTTTAAAAAATTCCCATGCCTCTTCCACAGTATTGCTATTTAACTCCATCCGATTTACAGTTTCTAGTTTCAGTCTCATACCATTGAATTACCCTTCCTAACATTGTATACTTTTGTTTTGGACTTGGTTGAAGACTCAGGCAGCAGGAGTTGCCCCAACGTTGGTATGTCCTTATCCATAAGGGGGAGTAAACGTTCTGGTTTCCCGACCTTATAGATGAAGGAGTTGGGGGATGTTGCCAGTGACCTGCCGGATTCCAGGCAGAACAGGCCTCGCTATGCCACAGCCCTTCAGAGACTGGGCCTTCCGTGCAGAACCTCTGCATCCAAATTAGACCAGTTGTTTAACAAAACCCTAAAATGGGGTTATTTTTGACATGGAACGGGACTTTGATTCAACAACCCATTACTTAGTTGCGGCAAGTACCCAATATCAAGTATAGCTGCAAAGAATCTGCCAGAGATTTTCAGAGAAGTTCCCCAGATGCATGGACTGGACTAAGGTGCGTCAGATTAAACAGGAGCCTGGTAAATTCTGTGAGCCCCACGCCAAGTGACTGATGGAAACATACTCCAGCTACAGTGAGATGGACCCTCCAGCGGACCGAGAGTGGGATTCCCTCTGGGAGCGACAACTCGTGCAGTTGCTGGTGGATGAGCTGCAAACAGACATCAAGAAGGACTTCCAACCTCACAATCATTTACCAAACCACTTCAGGTAACTTGTAAAGATGTAGGTATTGGAGTATTCACACATTCATTTGCAGTGTCCACCTCCTGTCCGGTAAATTTGGCAGGACAAAATTTGAATAACCTATAGGCCAGACTCATGAATGCGGCTGAACGAGTAAAGGTAGAACAGGTGGCCAATCCTGTTATACAGTCCTAGTAGATTGAGAACCACCTGATTGCAACTGTAGTTGGAATCAAGGGCTGAGCAGCATGGTGGCCTGGGGGACAATTATGAAAACACAGACCCACTGATATCCTTAAAACCCACAATCAAAAGAGGAGTCAGGATGGCCAGTGACATGTGCTGGCTAAATGGGGACAACAAAGAGAGAACAGAACAAGGCAGGGAGGGATTCTGACACAGGTGCCATGCTACTTTGTTTAAATATGCTGTAATGTTTTAGTGCAAGCCTTAGACAATGGAATCTCTGAATGACGCCGCAGTCTGGCTCTTTCTGAAGGTCCTATACTGTAACCGTCCTGAGAAGTTGTTTGCATGCACTTGCTGCCTTGACACTTGTTGATGTGCGTGTGCCCTGCTCGAGCAGTAAAGGGGAGATCACATGCAGAGCTGATTTTCTGTAGTTCCTTAGAATAAAAATAGAATATTCTCTTCAAATAGGAACACATGCTGCGTTTGATTATTTCACTCCAACTCGGACAAAAACGTCACGAAAAACATCACTTCCCATTAGAAACGCCTCTTTTATGACGTTAATGTCTGACAGAATCTTCTTGTCCGAGTTGCCCCTGTGACGTAATTTCAACATGGCGGCTTACACACTCAACATTAATTCTATTTTACAAATCCTTAAAAATGTTTATTTTGTTAAATTTATTATTATCCCATCCATCCATTTTCCAAACTGCTTATCCTACTGGGTCACGGGGGGTCCGGAGCCTATCCCGGAAGCAATGGGCACGAGGCTGGGAACAACCCAGGATGGGGGGCCAGCCCATCGCAGGGCACACTCACACACACCATGCACTCTCACATGCATTCCTACGGGCAATTTAGCAAGTCCAATTAGCCTCAGCATGTTTTTGGACTGTGGGGGGGAACCGGAGTACCCGGAGGAAACCCCACGACGACATGGGGAGAACATGCAAACTCCACACACATGTGACCCAGGCGGAGATTTGAACCTGGGTCCCAGAGGTGTGAGGCAACAGTGCTAACCAGTGCACGACCATACCGCCCATTTATTATTATTATTATTTATAATTATTAGTAATTATTAATGTAATTGCACGTGTTCGATTTAGAGAATACCATATTGTGACCGTAAACAGTATCCTAACATGCAATATCAGATTTTTACCAGACTTGTTAGTGTTTTTGGTTTGTTTGTAGTTTGTTTGCCTCTCGAAAAAAGAATATCGCTATGAATGTACTAAAATACTTTATAAAGCTTTTAATGTGGTTTGACTAGTTCCTGTTTCTTGTTTATTTGTCTGAAATAATAATCTTACTCCATAACTGCTAAAATATAAAGCAACAACACAGCAGCGTATTCATGGAGGCAGCCATGTTTGTTCCGAGTTGTGCTAGCTTGAACGGGAGATTGTTGGATGTGATGTCACCCAATTTGGAATTTCCAAGTTCCGAGAGAAAAACGAACGCACCACAAGACTCTGGCTGGAAATTTCTACAATAGAGCCATTTAGTTATTTCTAGAAAAATATTTAGAGCCAATGACCTGATGTCATTGTAACACAGGTCACTGTCCGTGGTGCTGAATTCTCTACTTGATGGGCTGGTGCTGAATGAATATGACAGCTGGCCAACATGTCTGTGTGCTTCCACTGACTGGCACCCAGACATATAATGACTTTTAACAATGAGGAGGGAAACGTCCAGACAGGAAATTAGTCAACAGTAATTAGTAATCACATATAGTTCTCATTTATCATGATGTAAAATTCAAAAACCTTTTTTTTATTATTAAGGGATAAATGTAATTGAGTTTTAATGTATCCTTTCCGCTCTTAAAATCGCAAATTATTTCTGACTATTAATCTGCACATTTTAATAATTTCATTAATATTACCTAATTGGTTTGTCTTTTTTATTAAATTTTAAAACTAGCTGTACAATTGTTGATGTTGTTGCTGTTCTGAATGTCATTGGCCTGTTGCCTTACGTCTGTCTAAACATGAGTGAGGGGATGGATGCACTATTCTATGGGGGCCTCTGTAGAGAATAAATGATCCTAATTTTATATTGAGAGAGATGGTTAATTCCTTTTTAATCCATACTGCGTTCAGAGCCCCTGTTCTGCCGTTGATCACTGCTGCATATCATCCCCAAACCAATGGCCTGGATGAGAAAACGAATGATGACATAAAATGGTAAGTCTGTTTTTGAGGTTGTTTTAGAACTGTGTGAGACAGGCTCTATTCTTTTAACATTACATCAGGAATTACTGATATTATTGACAATCAATCCCTTAATATACAGTATCTCACAAAAGTGAGTACACCCCACACATTTTTGTAAATATTTTATTATATCTTTTCAAGGGACAACGTTAAAGATATGAAACTCTGATAGAATGTAAAGTAATCAGTGTACAGCTTGTATAATGGTGTAAATTTGATGTCCCCTCAAAATAACTCAACACACAGCCATTAATGTCTGAACTGCTGGCAACAAAAGTGAGATTAAAAATGATTTGTGGCAAGATCGGATCATGTGTGTTGAAGAGTTTCTTATGACTGACAAGTAGTTATTTAAAAACATATCTTGAAACAGCAAATTACATTGTTCTTAATGCTTTTAGAAAATGACTCTTTATAATGATCTGTGAATAATAATAATTTGCTATGAATGTTTTTCCACTTCAGCTTTCCACAATTATTCTTCCCGATGAGAAAAGCTACGGCACGTTTTTTGATGAAAAAAATAAAGTAGTTGAGACAATAAGCAACAACAGCTGAAAACATCTCCTAGTAACAGGAAAAACAGAAGCAGGCATGTGGTAAACGAATACAAAAGAGGTACCAAAACACAGTTTATCATGTTGGAGATGAGGCGCTTCTGTTCAACATGAGGAAGCGGGGACGGAAAGGAGGAAGAACGGAACCGGATTTTACCGGACCTTATGTCATCCAGGCAATATGTGGCAAGCTGGTTACACTGTCTAATTCTGAAGGGGCAACTTTAAAGAACAAATACAATGTAAACCACATACAGAAGGAGCCAAACTGATGTCCCAAGTCAGGAATCACACAAGGTGCCAGAAGAGTATAAGACCAGTAAACCTCCCTCTAGCGCAGAGCTTCTGACAATCGAGAAGGATGCTGACAGTTGAAAAAAAACTCATGTCTGTGTGTTATGAAAGAATATCAATAAATGTTTCCGAAAGGGGATGACTCATTTGGTAATTATTTACGGCTTATGTTATGGCTGCCAATTTACAGTCTTTACTGAAGTCTGACTTCTTTTGAGTCACCTTTAATATAGATTGGACACTCTCTATGCAATGTGCAATACTTACATAGATGGTAAATGTTTACCTGCTTGCACAGATGGATGATTAGGTAATTAGTGTAAGTGTGTGTGTGTGTTCAATCGCATGTATGTCCAAGGTCCATAGTAAATAATATACACTGATCAAGAGATGCCCGAAAGTGGATAAAAGAGGACATTAGTGGGTGCATCACTTAGTGTAACGCGTGCAGGAAAATGAGCAGGACTGCAAGCCATATAATGACCCTTGTCTAGCTCTTAATACAGTATGCATACAGTGATGTATCTACAATGGACAGCTACTATGAGCAGATAGCACAGTACAGGTGCTTATAAGATCTGTATGCTGTTTCCATCCATCCATCCATTGTCCAAACCGCTTATCCTACTGGGTCGTGGGGGGTCTGGAGCCTATCCCGGAAGCAATGGGCACGAGGCAGGGAACAACCCAGGATGGGGAGCCAGCCCATCACAGGGCACACTCACACACTATTCACTCATACATGCATACCTACGGGCAATTTAGTAACTCCAGTTAGCCTCAGCATCCATCCATCCATCCATTGTCCAAACCGCTTATCCTACTGGGTCACAGGGGGGTCCGGAGTCTATCCCGGAATCAATGGGCACGAGGCAGGGAAGAACCCAGGATGGGGGGCCAGCCCATCACAGCTCACACTCACACACCATTCACTCACACATGCACACCTACGGGCAATTCAGCAACTCCAATTAGCCTCAGCATGTTTTTGGACTGTGGGGGAAACCGGAGTACCCGGAGGAAACCCCACGACGACACGGGGAGAACATGCAAACTCACACCCATGTGACCCAGGCAGAGACTCGAACCCGGGTCCCAGAGGTGTGAGGCACAGTGCTAACCACTGCACCACCATGCCGCCCCCTGTATGCTATTTCATTCTATAAAAAGAAACTTACTGTACTGTACAATAAAGTATTTCACCACTGCTTCTTCCTCAGCTCCCACTGTTTGCTAGCACATGCATCTTTTGATTTCTTAGTGCAATCTGTGCTTTATTTTTTTTTTGTGAAATGTAAGTGCAGTATCTGTTTATTAAGTGCTGTGGTTTAATATGTACATTATTATTTCAGTACTGTGTATACTGTCCTTAATGTCTTGCCTCTCTCGTATAACTTGAGATACGCCCAAATTGACTTGCAACAAGTGGTCCTGGTTCCAAATGCGGAAGGCGATGGATACCTGTATTTTATATGCTGTAGTGTGCTGGGTGTCAGACATTGCAATGCACCTTGCTTTGATCTTGACCTGTTAGATCAGAGGGAGGTAATCTTATCCAGAAAGGGCCACTGTGTATGATGGTTTTCACTGCAACTCTCTGAACAGCGAACCTAACAGTTATCCCAATACCTTGATCTTGCTAGCATATTTAAATGTGTACCTATTCAGGAATAGAGTGGTGAAGGCATTCAGAGGAGGACTGATGATTATCAGAGGGAACAAAGGGGCTGGGTACTTGTCAGTATCCAGTAGAAACCACCAGACTCCTACACTGAATGGTTCTGGATGTGGCACAGACGTTAATCCCTCTGTATTAGGGGATCCGTCTCCAGTTTGTACTCTTCTAGTTAATAGGTAGATTATCAGGCAGTTTTTCACCCTAGTCCAGTACTCATTGACAGCCTAATACACCGTGTTTCAGTTTGTCTTGATAGTCAATACATGTCACAGGATGTACATTACTCTGATGGGCAGGCCCTCTTACATATGATGGAAATTGCAATACCTACTTTTGGCCACGAGATGGCAGCAAGAAAATAGAAAAATTATTTTCCCACGGTCTACTAGCAGCTTTTAGATGTTAATTCTTCATAAAAATAATTTGACTTGATCCAATGTATTTTTAATACAAACAATTACCACACAAAGCTGCTAGTTTCCTCCGGTTTCCCCCCACAGTCCAAAAACATGCTGAGGCTAATTGGAGTAGCTAAATTTACCGTAGGTGTGCATGTGTGAGTGAATGGTGTGTGAGTGTGAGCTGTGATGGGCTGGCCCCCCATCCTGGGTTCTTCCCTGCCTCGTGCCCATTGATTCCGGGATAGACTCCGGACCCCCTGTGACCCAGTAGGATAAGCGGTTTGGACAATGGATGGATGGAAATAGCATACAGATTAAGCACCTGTACTGTGCTATCTGCTTATAGTAGCTGTCCATTGTAGATACATCACTGTATGCATACTGTATTAAGAGCTAGATAAGGACAGTGGGTCATTATATGGCTTGCAGTCCTGCTCATTTTCCTGCACCCGTTACACTAAGTGATACACCCACTAATGTCCCTCTTTCATCCACTTTCAGGCATCTCTTGATCAGTGTATATTACTTACTATGGACCTTGGACATACATGCGATTGGACACACACACACACACACACACACTTACACTAATTACCTAATCAACCATCTGTGCAAGCAAGTAAACATGTACCATCTATATAAGTATTGTACATAGCATAGAGAGTGTCCAATCTATATTAAAGGTGACTCGAAAGAAGTCAGACTTTAGTAAAGACTGTAAATTTCTCAGCCATAACATAAGCCGTAAATAATTACCAAATGAGTCATCCCCTTTCGGAAACATTTATTGA